>NC_081522.1:2730962-3030962 GCF_030273125.1 Centropristis striata
CTTGCAGCAGCACCTCTAATATAACACAGTCCACCGAGCTGCTGCTGCTGTTTGAAGCTTAATCTTTGCAAGTTAAATGGAAATGTAATGCAATAATAACTCGGGTGATTATTTTAATTGCATGTTTTCTGCAACTGCTGACCGAATGAAATCAAGTTGTATTTGCATTTTAATTGCACAATTTAAAATGAGTCCAAACCGCATTTAATCCTGAATCCTTTGCCACAATATGTTATTACATTTTTGCACCATTAATTTGTAATATTTGTCCAAACACATTTTTAAATTTTCTCCTTTTACCTGCTTCACACCTGAAAAAGGAATGTAAGCACAAGTTTTAAAGAGATTCATTCCAGTCGTTTACACTAAAATTGCGACGTCACACTTGATTTGACTAAAATAACAATATATTATCTTACCATTCACTGGAAAACTAACGTCCATGACCTCCAGCAATTTCTGAAAGTGTCTTATGTGTGACTACTGAACTCTGAGCTTGGTGGAGAGTGGTGTTGCTATGGGCTCATCTTGTAGTCACGGTTAACACAATCCCATTCCGGGGCACCATTGGTCCAACTGAACACAAGACATTTTTAAGCAACCTGGTCTCACAGGAATCCGTGAAATAGCCACGGATTCGCTTAACTCAAAATCCGTGGAATAGCCACGGAATCACTCAAGTTTCCGTGAAACTGACACGGATTTCGCTACAATGCAAGTTAATGACAGTCATATCCCGTGGCTATTCCATGGATATTTGTTCCTATTGTCAGAACAAAAAACATGGCGGACAGTTCTCTCATTTTTAGTGAAAAATCAATATTTTGACTTAGTTTCTGCATAAAAATGGATTTTGATCACATTTCTAGCGAGAAATATATGTTTTATTTTCTAAATATTCACTCAGTGAATGTACATAATCACTTTGTATGTTGGAATAGCCACGGGATATGACTGTCATTAACTTGCATTGTAGCGAAATCCGTGTCAGTTTCACGGAACTTTGAGTGATTCCGTGGCTATTCCACAGATTTTGAGTTAAGCAAATCCGTGGCTATTTCACGGATTCCTGTGAGACCAGGTTGTTTTTAAGTGTCCAAAATGTTAAAGTTAACTTTCATGAACTGAAACCACACTGGGAAATACCCCTTTTCCACCAAGACATTTAGAGGGCCGGTTCGTAACTGGTGCCTAATCTCGAACCAGTTCCTCGCTTTTCAACTGCCAAAGAACCGGCTCCCGGCCAGGAAAACTGGTTCTCGGCACCAACTCTTCGCTGGTCTCGAACAGCGAACCACTTACGTCAGAGGTTGAGGGCGGGATTAATGTGACCAACAAGACCAATTTAAATGTGTATCATTAATTTTATTTCATATGTCTAACTGCAATGTGATTGATACAGGCTACCGTTAGCTTGCAACAAAGTCTAACATTAACATCTTTCATCGTTGAGTGTTAATCGCCGTCCATAGCAACCAAGACTAGCAGAACAAATGTGTTGTGAACCTGGTCTCACAGGAATCCGTGAAATAGCCACGGATTCTTTTAACTCAAAATCCGTGGAATAGCCACGGAATCACTCACATTTCCGTGAAACTGACACGGATTTCGCTACAATGCAAGTTAATGACAGTCATATCCCGTGGCTACTCCATGGATATTTGTTCCTATTGGTTTGTTCCAAGTCACGTGACTTTCAAGGTCCCGGCGGTCAGAACAAAAACATGGCGGACAGTTCTCTCATTTTTAGTGAAAAAATCAATATTTTGACTTAGTTTCTGCATAAAAATGGATTTTGATCACATTTCTAGCAAGAAATATATGTTTTATTTCCTAAATATTCACTCAGTGAATGTACATAATCACTTTGTATGTTGGAATAGCCACGGGATATGACTGTCATTAACTTGCATTGTAGCGAAATCCGTGTCAGTTTCACGGAAATTTGAGTGATTCCGTGGCTATTCCATGGATTTTGAGTTAAGCAAATCCGTGGCTATTTCACGGATTCCTGTGAGACCAGGTTCTGTGTTGTACATGTCGTGTTTGCATGCCAATGTAGCCTTGCAAAGCCAGGAGCAACATTTCTAAAGAGACGATGTAGTCTGCCATTGTTGTTATTATGCTTGAAGTTTGCGCTAGCTTTTCTGGGAAAACAAAGACATATACAAGGAGGTTCTATAAGTTCTGAGAAGGTTTTTAACTACGAACCAGCACCAGAACTAGGTCCGCATTGGACAAAAAGCGGAAACGGAGCGCTGTGTTAATGACCTGTCAATCAGGTCAAGGTAGCCCCGCCTTAAAGCAAACCCTGCCTTATTATCTATTTTACTCCATAATCTACGTCGTACTGTATTAAAAATGACTTGAAACTAGCAACTGAAACCATAAACCTATTGGGAAAGTATTTTCTGAGGTAATAAATCAAGTGAGAAATTAGGTAATTTCTCTATTGACTTTAATTTATCACACTTATATTTCTGTCGCCCCCTGCCGGTCTGACCACACTGTAAAAAATGTTTGTAGAAATGACAGTAAAACACTGTCAAATACATTAGAAATAGGGCGTAAAATTACAAATTGTATATCACCGTAGTAGACACTTTTAATTATCGTAAATCAAAGAATAGCACAAAACTGTCATAAACTGGAAGAAACACACAGTTTTGCTGTAAAAAAAAATATAACATTTTCATGCAAAATTTATGGAGAAATACCATGATGTGTGAATGAATGACACAATAACCCTAAAAATAAGTTTTTGCTGATATTTACATTTAAATTTAGAATAGAAAACCCACTCACTGTATTTTTTACGGTGAAGTTCTGGCAACCACAGCTGCTGGTATTTTTCCGTAAATTAAACTTTTTTTTTTTTTACAGTGCAGGGACATAAGTGAGAAGACTTGTGGGTTAACCATGGTTGTGTGTTGGTCCTTATACTGAGCCTTTCCTTCTGGTTTTTTTTTTTCTCTGACTATTACATCCAATCTGTTTAAGGAGAAAAACATTTTCATAACAACTTGGACTTTGACAACTTGGTGAAGGGATACAAGCGGGGACGCAGAAATATCCTGTCTGCGTTCTCATCAGTTGGCGGGTGAGTTTAGTTTGAGTTGCTTCTTGCCTTGTGACTCATCAGCCATCTGCTAATTATCTTCACAGTGTTTGACATAAAGACAGAAAGCAGACAGAGTTTAGGGAGGCTTGTTTATCCATGCTGTCAAGACTAGACAGAATTACAACCTTGCAGCAAATTGAAGGGTGCAGCTGCTCAATGTGGTCAAACACTGTTACATTAATGAAAGGCATATTTGGCGCACAAACTCTCTTAGTAGTGCACTTCACTTCTACCTGTCAGATCACTCTTAAATCCTCTTTTTCCTGGATAATACCCATTGAATGGTGTGAGAACATTGAAACAGGGTGACAAGTCTTTTCAACTCTCTCTCCCACAGATAGACATCAATATTTCTTAGTTATCATTCCTGCTCACTGTGGCGACAACGTTCTGCATTGACTGTGTAGAGCAGGGATCTCAAACTCAAATTACCTGGGGGCTGCTGGAGGCAGTATCAAAATGACCAAAAAACCCCACAAAATTACTAAAAAACCCCACAAAATGACCGAAAAAAACCCCTAAATTACTTAAAAAAGACACAAAATGACAGAAAAAACTAAATTAATTAAAAAAGACACAAAATTACCAAAAAAAGACACAAAATTACAAAATAAGACACAAAATGACCAAAAACGACACAAAATTACAAAAAAAAGACAAAATTGTTTAAAAAAAAAAAGACACAAAATTACCAAAAAAGTAATTAAAGGGACCTTCCACACACAACACGGTAAAGTGCCATTCATATAAAACTCACATTAAACTTTCATATCAAGGTGAGGGCCACAGAATATCGTAACGAGGGCCACAATTGGCCCGCGGGCTGCGAGTTTGAGACCCATGCTGTAGAGTGAGTTTGACAGAGCAGAACTGTCTACCAATCTACATTATTTTCAAGTAACATCTTACTTACAAGAACTGGCTTATTGATAGTGTTAAAGGAGCGAGAATATAAATTGAGGGAGGATGAGGACGGATGAAGAGATCTGGCTGTGTCGCTGTCAACAGAAACAATGAGACAGAGAGAAAACAAGACATTAATCCGTTCTGAAAGCTGACAAGAAGCAGACATAAGGGAGAGACGGGAGTGAGAGGTGAGGCTGAGCATGATGGCCCGTGCTGGAGCATTTACTTCATGGTTTATTCAACAGGAATCAGCCGATTCACTGGTGCACAGGTCTTAGAAAGAGCCTGGATTACATCTCTGTTTCCCAAACCTGCTTTAAGGTTGATGTCTCAGCACTGAAAAGTTTAAGGGAATAGTTTGACATTTTGGGAAATACGTGTATTCACTTTCTTACCTTGAGTTAAATAAGAAGATTGATATCGATCGATGATAAATCAATGCTGCCAGGAGCTGGTTAGCTTAGCTTAATGTCAGACTGGAAGTAGGTGACACAGACTCTGCCCCAAATTTTATTTTACCAGTTCCTTTAATAACTCCTCGTTACACTACAACTTGCTATTTATACCCATTCTCATTGAGATGTAACATGTTTATGAGTGAGCTGGCAAACAATATATATTCTGCATATTTTTTTAAAGTCTTAAAGTGAATGTTGATGATAGCCTTCTTCTGACAGAAGTGCAAAGGGTGGTATGTATACTTGTAGCATTTAAATATAATTAAATATAAATATAACCAATTAAAACCAACCTTATCAGGAACAAACATCTGCTGATAACAGCTACCTAACAAAACAGAAACCATCTGCATATTGATTTGACGTGGCCTTGATTTTTCTTGTCTAGACAATGTCCCATCCACAGACATGGAGGTGGCGGTATTTATGACCTATACTGCGGGTGCTGTAATTTAGTTTTTCTTTATGTACATATGGCCTTAAAACAGTAGTTTTTGTTATGTGAGAGGGTCAATGCCCCTCTCATATCTGTAGTGGGTTAGCATAGCTCAGCATAAAAACTAGAAATGAAGAAACCGCTAGTTAACACAATCTGCCTTAAACAAATGAGATATAACGTTTTAATTTGTAAGCTTTAGAGGTGCTGGAAGGCCGATTTTCATTAGAGTCAGAATAGCTGTCGTCCCATTTTCAGTCTTTGTGCTAAGCTAAGCTAAATGGCTGTTCGCTAGCCTTATATTTAATGGATAGATATTGAGTTTATCCTTTAAGTAACTGGAACAATAGATGATTTAAAAGAAATTGTGAACAAAGTGTGGTATTCTTTCTGCTGTCGCTTGATTAATTCATGGGTAAAATGATTAATATTTAAGATTTAAGATTAATTACTTTATTAATCCTACAATGGGGAAATTCAACCTCTGCATTTAACCCATCCTGTTTGACACACAAGTGAACAAACTATGCAAGGACCAGTGAGCAGCACATTACTGCACCCGGTTTGTGACAATGTGATGAAACATCCATCATTGAAAAAAATGACTCTTTTGAGGCTTTAAAGACTGAAACAACATCGTAACTATCGTAGCTTTATAACCGAATATTTCTGTCTGGTGAGACTTTAAAGAACAGCAGACAATCATGCACAGCAATGAAATGATTAGTTATGCATGTAGGTTACGTTTCTGTTCGCAGTTGGAAGGTTTTTGACTGTGAACAGTGAAACATTGAGCTCTCTGCCGGTAGACGCTGCAGCTCATCAGTCAGCCAGTCAGTCAGAATGGTGTCATGTGTATCTAATTACCTGCGGTCTTTAATCACTGACGCCGGTGCTAACAAGCCCCAGAGTGCTGCACACCGAGGGAGACAGAGAAGAGACAAAAGCAGAGGGGAAGTGCTGTCAGAGTGACAGGAAATGAAGGAAAAATACGGGCAGGAAAAGGCTTTTGCTGAAGGATACAAGAGGGTAGTCAGGATCTGCTGCTGCTATTTCTTTTTTTTCTTGGAGAATCTGATATATTGATTTCTTTATATGAAACTTGCAGCTGAAAGGTATATATCGTAGACACCGAATCGGTTCGTGTTACTATGGGGTCATGTCTATGTTCCCTGGGTCCCTTTTACACCTTTTAAAATGCGTTTTGGTCTAAAGAAAATGTGTCTAATCATATCGTAAACTAGTCCATTTATGATGGATTTACTAGCAAGATTGCAACTAGCGACTCGAGTTGATGCTGTTATGTGACGTAATAATAGTGTAACGAAATCCGAACACAAATGGTCAGATGGACACCCTTGTGTCTCATCTGTCCACTGTGATCTGATCGCCCACAACACAGTTTAAAAGCAAGTGTAAACAGGGTCTTTGTTTCCCATATCTTATGCTCCCAGAATCCCATGTTTCTAACTTAGGCTTAGAAATGAGGTCTAGAACAATGTTTAATTCATATTTGGAAACAGGTCATGGCTAGGAAAGAAGTCAGGTCAGGCTAAGTTGAGGTATCAATAACAACTGATGAATCCTATCAAACCAAACAGGTTAAAGTTTGTGGGTTAAGGTTAGGGTCAATTGGATAATATTCATGAAATAGCCCCCTCTGGGTGGGGAGAGAGGTACTGCCTCAAGCGAAGGAGTTCAAGTATCTCTGGGTCTTGTTCAGCAGTGAGGGTAGAACGGAGCGTGAGATGGACAGGCGGTTTGGTGCAGCGTCAGCAGTGATGCAGGCGTAGTACCGGACCGTCGTGGTGAAGAAGGAGCTGAGCCTGAAGGCAAAGCTCTCGATTTACCGCTCCATCTATGCTCCAACCCTCACCTATGGTCATGAGCTTTGGGTAGTGACCGAAAGAACAAAATTGCGGATACAAGCGGCTGAAATGAGTTTCCTCTGTAGGGTGGCTGGGCTCAGCCTTAGGTAAATGTGAAGTTCAGCAGACAGCTATCTTAATTTAACATAAAGAGCATATCACTTCTTGTAAAATGAGATACCTGAATGGCAGGTTTCCAGGCTTTAACCTAGCTTAGAGCACAGTGGTGGTTGTAGCTTCAAATTTAGTGTCCAGACATGAAAGTGGTATTGATCTTCTCATATAACTCTTGGGAGGAAAGGAAATAAGTCTAATTCCAAAAATGTCAAACTATTCCTTTGAATTTGCAGGGATCAAAGAGATTGACTTTTCCTAAGTAACAGTTAACAATATCTGAGTGGACCAGGCTTTTCTCATTCACTGTTTCCAGTTACAGCTACGAAAAGTCATTTATAGATAGCCCATATCATTGTGAGTCAGGCGCATATTATGACCCATATTGATGCTTGGTGTCCGGCAGCTAAGTTAGGCAACTTAGTTGAAGTTAAAGATCGGGAAAGTATAAAAGGATGGTTGCTAGTGGTGGTGGATGGGTCAAGCTAAGACCTGACCCAGGAGAATCCTCCGAAACCAAAAGGCAAAGCTCTCGATTTACCGGTCCATCTACGGTCCAACCCTCACCTATGGTCATGAGCTTTGGGTAGTGACCGAAAGAACAAAATTGCGGATACAAGCGTCTGAAATGAGCTTCCTCCGTAGGGTGGCTGGGCTCAGCCTTAGAGATAGGGGGAGGAGCTCAGACATCCGGAGGGAGCTCGGAGTAGAGCCGCTGCTCCTTCACGTTGAAAGGAGTCAGCTGAGGTGGTTTGGACATCTGGTAAGGATCCTCCCGGGCGCCTCCCGTTAGAGGAGTTCCAGGTCCAACTGGTAGGAGGCCCCGGGGAAGACCCAGAACACGGTGGAGGGATTATATCTCTCTCCTGGTCTGGGAAAGCTGGACGTTGTGGCTGGGGAGAGGGACGTCTGGAATGCCCTGCTTAGCCTGCTGCCCCCGCAACCCGGCCCCGGATAAGTGGATGAAAATGGATGGATGGACTAACTAAAAACAGGCTATTTGACCCTAACACAATAGGAGGATTAATGTGTCTGGTAACTGAATTGAATTGAGGAACATCAGACAAACACTCCCATTGCTGTCAGCTGCCCAGAATCCATTAACATGTGTGTTCACAGTGACAAGCCTGTATAATGATGCAAAAAAAGACTAAACCACTTATTCGTTTTAGGACAGCTGTATGTTACCTTTAACCAAGGCAGACATTGCAGAGAAAGTTATCTGTGATAAAAAGTTTTCTTCTTCTACACTCACTCAGTATCTCAGTGTGTGCTGGCTGCAGGGCTGTGGAAGGGTTGCTGGTTGTTCTGAAATGACTTAATTAAAACTCTGTATGGTGCTGAAGCACTGAAATCATATCCAGTCCACTGCTTACAGCGCTCAACGTTAATGCAGGGTGAAAGAAAAAGAAGGAAGAAAAATCTTTCCGTCTCAACTCACCTTTTTATTAGGTCAATATCCTTTAGAGAAAGAGTAGCTTTTGTCTTCAAGGTAAATGTATATGGACTATTTAAGAGTGGCTATTTTGCTTTAAAAAAAAGAAAAATCCCTACTCCTGCTACATTTTTACTTCATGCTGATCACTAGCTGTTTCAAATCTTGGCACAACAACATCCTCATAGAATCATTATCATACTGCTCTTTTACTGTAGATGTGCAGTATACAGAAAGCCAGAGCCAGCCAGAGGATACTATTGCATACTTTAATAATGTTACCACTTCAGATTCAGGAATGCCTACTTTCATTTCTTCTATACATCAGATTGTTGAGTCAACACACTATTGGCAGCATATAGCAGAGAGAAAATATAACCAAGCCATCTGCATATAAGATTTGCAACAGCACAACCTGTTTTGCAAGCCAAAAAAAAAAAAATCCTGATCCAAAATGCAAGATGTGGAATCAAAGAAGAAGTTTGACAAGTTATGCATGTATGCTTATTCACTTTGAGGATAAATACAACTGGTCTTTTCAGTAAATGTGAAGTTCAGCAGACAGCTATCTTAATTTAACATAAAGAGCATATCACTTCTTGTAAAATGAGATACCTGAATGGCAGGTTTCCAGTCTTTAACCTAGCTTAGAGCACAGTGGTGGTTGTAGCTTCAAATTTAGTGTCCAGACATGAAAGTGGTATTGATCTTCTCATATAACTCTTGGCAAGAAAGGAAATAAGTCTAATTCCAAAAATGTCAAACTATTCCTTTGAATTCGCAGGGATCAAAGAGATTGACTTTTCCTAAGTAACAGTTAACAGTATCTGAGTGGACCAGGCTTTTCTCATTCACTGTTTCCAGTTACAGCTACGAAAAGTCATTTATAGATAGCCCAAATCATTGTGAGTCAGGCGCATATTATGACCCATATTGATGTTTGGTGTCCGGCAGCTAAGTTAGGCAACTTAGTTGAAGTTAAAGATCGGGTAAAGTCTAAAAGGATGGTTGCTAGTGGTGGTGGATGGGTCAAACTAAGACCTGACCCAGGAGAATCCTCCGAAACCAAAAGTCAAGTTATAATTTTTAAGTTAACGTTGACAGTCCGTGGCCTAGAGGTTAGGAATTGGGCTTGTAACTGGAGAGTCGAATCCCGGTACTGACAGGTCTAGGACTGAAGTGCCCCTGAGCAAGGCACCTAACCCCCCTCCACAGCTCCCCGGGTGCAGTAATGTGCTGCCCACTGCTCCTTGCATGGTGTGTTCACTTGTGTGTAAAAAAAAAAGGATGGGTTAATTGCAATTAATCCCATTGTGGGATTAATAAAGTAATCTTCTATAATGGTCATATTTCGTAAAATATCATATGATATGTGTGGATATGTGTGTCAACAAAATGGCCTGTTTTCAAACTTTATTGATTAGGAGCCCAGTTTTTCATAATATAACAAGGCTCCTGTAGTTGTCAGTAACAAACCAAAGAGTGTGAATGGGTTAATGTTGTGGAGCTGGAGCGATGTGATGTGAAGGAAACAGCGGAGTGAAAAGTAAAAAGGATTGAGAGCAGGTTCCTTTGGTGGCCTACAGAAGAAAGAGCGAGGAAGGGAGGAGACCAGAGAGGATTGGAGTCTCTTTGTTCGCTGTGTTGGTCGTCTGGATTTGGATCAAAGGCTGGGAGTTAAGACGCCCTTTGAAGACATTTCCTCACCTGATGCTTTCTGCCCTCCACTGGGTCAGGATCAATCCCTCCTCTTTTCACCTCATTCACTTGATATATTTCTGTGGCATGAATAACAGCAAGAGCACAGAGCTGAAATGGAAGCCTTTAGATACAGAATTGTAATTTTCTAAAAAAAAGAGGGGAGGACGGTCGAATTTGGGCACAGCGCTTTGAAATCAGTCCGATATACAGTAAGAGTAGAATATAATAGAAGTCTTTTATCTTGAGCCTTCGTTTTTTCATTTTAAAAGTTTCAAAGTATCTGTACTTTGAAAAGAAGCAACCAAAGTTTGGAATTCTTTTCATGTGTACTAGAGATATTTTATAATAGAATAGTTTTTCTTGAACGTTTGAATTTGAAATGATAATGATAGTGTAGAGCAACTGTTCTCAACCTTGGGGTCGGGACCCCAATTGGGGTCGCGAGATGATTTCTGGGGGTCGCCAAATCATTTTGGAAGTCAGCTCTGTCTCCACTGTGTTAAAGTGTTCATGTGTTAATGTGTTTTAGTCTTTTTGGTCATTTTGTATCTTTTCTTTAGTCATTTTGTGTCTTTTCTGGTAATTTTGTGTCTTTTTTTTGTCATTTTGTGGTCAATTTGTGTCTTTTTTTGGTCATTTTGTTTCTTTTTTTGGTCATTTTGTTTCTTTTTTGGGTCATTTTGTGTCTTTTTTGGGTCATTTTTTTTCTTTTTTGGGTTATTTTGTTTCTTTTTTTGGTCATTGGGTGTCTTTTTTGGTCAATTTGTGTCTTTTTTTGGCATTTTGTGTCTTTTTTGTGTCTTTTTGGTCATTTTGTGTCTTTTCTGGTCATTTTGTTTACTTTTTTTGGTCATTTTGGTTCTTTTTTGGGTGATCTGAACTGTGCGTGTGAGATTCTGTTCAGTGAGTGGGGGTCGCGGACAACATGCATGTTAAATTGGGGGTCGCGACTCAAAAAGGTTGAGAACTACTGGTGTAGAGTATAGAGTCCTAGAGTTCTTTTCTTTCTTTTTTTGTAGTCAAACAAAATCCTTTTCTCCTGAACTGAATTTTCTCCCCGTCCTGCCCACTTGTCCGATGTTTTTTGTCTCTTTGTTCCACTGTCTTCTCACCCCCTCTCCCTCTTTCCCTCCTTCGCTCCATGCGAGCACCAAGGCCTTTTAAACTGGCCCTTGGTGCTCGCGTGGCACGACTCCCTGGCCAAGCCACATTTGGCAGCACTGCTGAAACAAAGCTGAGCCGCCTGTGGGATGAGTGGGCATTTGGCACCCTCACCCTTTCTCTTTCCCAGCCGTGAACCTCCTGACTGCACCCAATTCTGTATAATATACCCTTTCCTCCTCACTCTACCCTAATATTCCCCTTTGTTCTCAGCTTGCTCTCTCTATCTGCCCCTTTCATATCTCACTGTATATCCCTCTACTTTTCTCTCAGCTAGTGTACCCTCCAGTTCCTGCTGTATAATCGTGTCTGTTCTACCCTCGTTTCCTCTCTCCAGCCTTCCTTCAGCTCCTGATCTCCTCTCTAAAGCTATACAGAGCTCTCAGTGTGTAACAGAGGGATGTAACTGAGAAAAGAAAGGACAGACAATAGGAGAACTAAAGAGATTCACAGAAGATGGAGATTATGAAATGCTATCTCAAGTAGTTTGTGGTCATATAATCCACTTTAAAGGCAGATTTCAATGTAAAACTGAGGTTTTAATACTGTGAATTGTGGATCCCATGGGAGAGTTTGGCCCTCATGGAGGCACTAAAGGTACTTTGAAGTTGCCGAAGTGCTGCAGTTTTCAACAAAAGTACTCAGACTACATAAGAAATTATATTAATGCTTTTCTTCAGTATCTGTGTAATGCAGTCATAGTTATCTGTATTGAATCCAAGGCTACATTATACTTCCTGTTGACATCTTCCAGGGATAGTTTCAAGCCTTTGGCCATGTTTTCCCCAAATATACACTACCGGTCAAAAGTTTTAGAACACCCCAACGTTTCCAGTTTTTTATTGAAAATCAAGCAGTTCAAGTCAAATCAACAGCTTGAAAGGGTACAAAGGTAAGTGGTGAACTGCCAGAGGTAAATAAAAAAAGGTAAAATATAACGTACATTTCAGAATTATACAAGTAGGCCTTTTTTCAGGGAACAAGAAGTGGGTTAACAACTTAACTCTATGGAGTCTTGGGCTATTTTGTCCATTTTTTTACAGTCTTTGTAAGTCATTTTGTGTCTTTTTTTGGTCATTTTGTGTCTTTTGGTGTCTTTTTTGTCATTTTGTGTCTTTTTTTGGTCATTTTGTGTCTTTTTTTAGTCCTTTAGTCCAACATAAAATGTGATTTTGAATCTTTTTTTACTTTCAAAACACTATCATGCTCAATAAAGAATTTTAAATGTTGCAAATGTGCATTCATTTAAGAGTACACTGAGACATTAAACTGCATCATTTTCAATTAAATTCTGGAAAAGTTAGTGTGTTCTAAAACTTTTGACCAGTAGTGTATGTTAGACAAAGATTCTAATAGAAGTGACAGACTCCTACCACGACCGCAGTTGATTAATCAATTAACATGCGTTTAAAACGTTCAAAACACATCGGGAGCGGGATATTTTTGTGATTTAAACAGCTTTCTATGCAGATGATGCTTCACTTAATGCGACAGCAGACAGAGTCCGCGTTGATTGCACGACAGAATGTTTGTCTCCCTAACAACATGTCTGAGAATAAATAGGTCCACTTAGTCAGTCACATACAGACCTGAGTGTAGGGCTGCCCTTCAGCTGACCTGTATTCTTTGTGGAGTGAACACGCCTCTGCATTACTTGTCTAAACCATACACCATCCAAATTAACCAAAAAGCTTTTAAACCTGATTATCCTTGACTATACAAAATAAGCCCCTTTTGAAATGACATGTTTGCGTAATCAGAATGGCCTTTTTCACCGGTGGTTAGAAACCTTCATAATCACCTTTATAAAGCTGCACACAGGGCTCAAGTAGTCCTCAGACCATTGACTGATGTCAGTGTTAGAAAGGAAATGATTGAAACTAAAGGCCAAGGAAATTATGAGTCTAAACAAAGTAAAGCCTTTAATCAGTCCTACCAGATTCCTAAGTGCCGCAGGTGTGAAAGGCAATCATTGATTCATTGATGTGACCTTTTAAACCACACACACACACACATACACACACACATACACACACACACACACACACACACACACACACACACACACACACATATACATACGTATCCTCTTGAGAAATCTGAACAGACAAACAGTGATGAGATCAGAGCTGTATTGTGTCCTGAACAGATTACACCCAGCAATTTTGTGTGTGTGTGTGTGTGTGTTTGTGTGTGTGTGTGTGAATATATTGCCAATAAAAAGTAAGTAAGTAATCTCTTGCATTTATCTGCATTTTTGCAGACTTTGGTCAGTAATTGTGGTCAGGTATTCTTCAAATTCACAATAATGGACATGCTACATCTGTTGAAATAGAAATCATAAAAACAAAATCATGCCATGTTGGATAAAAAAAGTGAACCTTTTTTTGTAGTTACTAGTTAAACCTTATTAAACCTACACATTGGCGCAAATACATTTGAAACTTGAAATGATCAAAAGTACAGTATGAGGATGTGGAAATATATTTCACAATTAAATACATCTACATATATGGCAATGTTAGAACAATCTGATGCATTAAAGGCTTTCAACATTAGTTTAGAAAACACAACATATGCTTGATATCAAAACATGTACAGTATAAACTACAGCGCTTTCTGTTACTATGTCCGAAGTAGTCTCTGTGGCAGCTTGTGCTTCTGTAAACTTAAAAAGGCAGATAATGTATTCTTTTGGAATGGGATTTTAGTGCACAGCATGTGAATTTGATTATGAATTGCGGCATTAATTCACAGTAATTGAGCCCAAGTCATGATTAAGGTAAACACAATGACAGGTCAGGCTTAGCAGTGTACAACACAAACTTTAAATTGGACCACAAGTCTCTGAAAAATGAAGGTCTTCTACTAACGTCACTATTCATTCACCTTTTCAGTGATTGCAAGGACAGCTAGAGAGTATCTGGCCAGTGAAAATGGAAAAAAATAAAACCTGCCTGCAATTCATCCTCTTTTTATGAGAAGTTGCAGTCTCAGCGGAGTTCAATGATCAATTGGGAGGTAGAAAAGTAATGAAGCATGTGACTTCTGACAATGCAGGCTTCTGAGGCAGCATCCATTATCTCACTGTGAAATTTGCTTGTTTCTGGATTACGCTATTATTAGCGGAGGGAGTACCTGCCACAGCATCTGAAAACTGAGGCACCTCAGCGTCAAAAAGCAGTGGGGTTACCATGGTGAAGGCAACTACAGCATATGATTGGCAGCGCTGATGATCAGAAGCAAAGCTGCTCAGTGTTTGTTCTTCCTTGAGCTTCGTATTGAGAGAGAATCTAACAGCGGCAGCTAATTCCTGACTTTTTTCTCTCTTAATGAGCAGCGGTTGGGAGCTGCCACTCAGGAGAGGATGTGTGTACTCTGATTAGTATCTGAACCGTCTGTGTGTATTATTATTGGAAGAGTGGGGCTCTTCTGTTATGAGCCTGCAAGCACCAGGGGCACTTAAGGCATGACATTTACGTGGCTCATAATTAACACCATGGCCTCGTCGGGTGTGTCTGAGTGTGTGTGTGTGTGTGTGTGTCAGGTGCATAATAACTCTGCTTAAAGGTCTCTTAGAGGAATCAACCAGGATGGAGTCGACTCAATTTTATCATTTATTAGTGATTTCCAAACTTTGCTTAGTGTTATCAGCACTGCTACGTAAACCTTTTGAACTGTCCATCACTATGACTACAAAGCTTACAATACACCTGTTTTTAGATTCAAGTTCAACAGGCAACTAATGAAAGAGTGTATTGATTATTAATCCTAACAGAGCCAAGAACTACTGCACATAAAGGTAAAAATGTGATTTTTTTTTTTAGTTCAGATCAAGGGACCAGTAACCCTAGTTACCACTCAGTTGCCCCTGGTTACAGCATCCCTCTGTTCTCCTCCCATGAGGCGTTATCGGCTGCTGTTGCCATGACACCTAAGTTAACCCCACCCCCACCTTTCTCTGCCCCCCAAAAATCCTCCACACAAGACTTACAGCACTTTGCAGAGGACTTGTGCAGCCCACACTGAGGACACACTGTGCTGAGTGACAAAGTGGTTCAGGTGTGTTATGTTAGACATTAAGGCAACCCACAACACTTAATCAACTATCAATTATCAACTATTTTGACAATTGATTTTTGTAGTTTTTAGCCATGCAAGCTCATGCAAAACATGTTAACATGCTAAAGATCCGTAGCTTCACTGTGGCTTTAGACTTTTAGGCTCAGTTCAGACTGCAGGCAAAAGTGGACCAAATCCATTTTTTTTGCTCATGTGTGACTATGAGATCAGATTTTTTTTCCTAATATGGCGTGAAACGGTGCAAATCACATGGAATCCGTTTTTTCCAATCGGATATCAGCCTCTTTTATATGTGGTCCTTAATCAGATACAGGTCTGATGTTTCCAATGCGACCTCAGTCTGAATGTGACTTTTATGTCACTCTACAGCGACAATTATGCAGATTCGCTCAGATGCGGTACACTGCAAAAAAGCCAACTTGTATTTTTTGGCCTAAAACAGTGATTTAAGTTGGTAAAACTTGGAAATATAAATTACTGACATTTAGGGCAATAATGTAAGTTAGCACAACAAAGGAAGCCAGTTGTCTGCTCAAAAACAAGTTGGTGAGTTGTTGTTACTTATATCTTTAAGTTGGGGTTCACAACAAGGGACAATAGTTCTGATAACTCTTATTTCTTTGTTGTGAAATTCGGTCATCAGCGAAAGCTAGCGGCTAACTGATGCTAGCAGCTAACTGATGCTAGCGGTGCTGCTTGTTACAGCTACAAGAGTAGCCGTTAGCGTATCAATGCTAACTCAAAATTTTGGTCGCAACATTAGACATTTCATGACATTTCATAGCACCGTTACAACCGTGCCAGAGTTGAGCAAACTCAAAAACAAAACTTAAAATATTTAGTTTAATTGTCCAACTTAAAATTTTATCGAAGTTTGTTGCCTTGAAATTTTGAGTTCACCCAACTTTTCTTTTTTTGCAGTGTAATTACACGATCGATTATTACCACACACACAACTGTACAGATGTAGCAGCCATTGCTCCACAAAAGCCATAGTTAAAGTATTGCTCTCCTTCTGCTCATCCTTTTTGTCTTCATCATCTGCTCATAACTTCACCGGCTTACACGCTGACTTCATTAGTTTACTTCTGTACACTGTGGAGTGACGTCTTTGTTGTTGTTGTTCTTGCGCATGCGGGTCAGTTCAGGACTGGAGTCTGATATAGACTTCAGCCAAACAAAAAAATCGTATCTGAGCAAAAACTCTGAATTGAGCATTAAGACCCGCAATGTGAACGTAGTCTTGCTTTCGTGAAATTGTCAAACGTTTGTTGGTTTTACCTGAAGACACCATGGGCCCAGGGAAACTGTAGTGGGAAGATATTTTTTGGTGATGAAATTTATTGCTGCACAAGTTAAACTGAAAAAAGCTGCCTTATGGTGATAAGTAGTAAAAAGTGGTCATTGTCGTACTAGGTAACTTTTTCCTGTTGAAGTTGCAGTTATTTTTTCAACTCTATTACTTTACTTTAAATGTGCATACGGCATGGTGCCAGCTGACCCTTCAGACTCTGCTGAACACTGCAGTCTCTCACATATTTGCTGTCACTGTCACCTCTGATCTTAGTGTGACTTTCATTTTTATGTGATATTTATCTCCCTCCACACCTGCAAGTACGCCACTGCTCTCACGTCACAGCTGTTCCCTTATTACCGACACACTTCACTGATTTACTGTCGAGTCAGATTTAATATTCAACTCGCAGCTGGCATCTAGTACAACATCTGTTACCTACAGACATACACCCAGAGAATTGTTTTCAAAATTAAAATTGTGGTGTGGCTCAGTGGTGTATTGCGAGAACAAGCTGTGTTTTGTGAAGCTTGACTTAAAAACTGAGACCATCCCGCGCTATCTTGGTTGTCTATAGCAGCCTTTGGACTGATTTATATGTAAAGGACTCGGGATGGTTTTGCTGTGTGGAATCGACATCTTTGACGCTACTGAAACAATGCTGTTTATAGCCCCCTATGGCACAGACAGCGTGCTAATGTTAGCTTAGAAATGGTGTCCGCTAACGTGAAACAACCAGCACCCGCCACAACACAGAGTCCAGTTTTCCCTCCTACTTCTGGTTCCCTTAAGAGACCGCGCCCATCTTTGAATTTTGTCTTCATTTTGATCTACGCACCTGTCAAGTTTCAAGACTCTATTTTGCACCATTTTGGTGCTATCAGCGAGACAAAGAACACCCGACAAAGTAATCAAACTACTTCTGTGATAGCTACAGAAGAGTTTGCCACAATGACACACGCACGCGCTTGCTCTATAGCTTCACTTTTCTTTATTTAATTTGCTTGCTTGCAAACATTTGCAAGCAAAATAGTAACTGAGTGGATATGTCAGTTTGCTAGCTTGCCAAATTACTTCACCAGCTAACAAGATCCATAATATTAACGTACTGTAACTGTATTGTGTGATGATTTTAGGTAACAATAAATGATTATATGAATGAATACAAAGCAACGGTGTATAACCAATGATTGCTATCTACTAGCCAAGAGCAATGCAGTCCAGGGGTAGCCAAGTAGCTACATTTTTCCCTAAGCTAAGCTAACAGCTAGCAGCTACTTAGTCTCGGTGCGCCGGTTCTATTTGCATGTATTTAAATGAGGTAATATGAATACAATCAACCCCTTTCTATGCAAATGAGCATCATGGCAGAAATCCAATCCATTTCACAAACCAGCACGATAACCACATGCAGCGCCTTTATGAGGGATGTCAACTCAAACTTACTTTGGGATTCAGTGACAGGACCCTCCTCTCAGCCCCCCTACATGTCATTTTTTTTTTTTATCTCTGTGGTTAAATGAGCTGAGTCCCCTCTATAATAAATTAAAAAAAACACAGCACAAGCCCAGCCCAAGTACATGGGAGTTATTCAGCTCTTCACCCCTCACAACCCACACTTTAACCCTTATACTCTGCTACTTGGATGATTGCAATCATGTGTAAAAATGAGGCAAATTGTGCTCAGCATCAAAACTTTATGGGCATGTTTGCATCATAATATCATTTGTGCGTTATCTTAACTGCACTGCAAAAAAAGAAAAGTTGGGTGAACTCAAAATTTCAAGGCAACAAACTTCGATAAAATTTTAAGTTCGACAATTAAACTAAATATTTTAAGTTTTGTTTTTGAGTTTGCTCAACTCTGAATTCAGATTTTATAATTACAATTTTGCATTGTAATAACTTTTAATCCTTACTTCTGCTAACTTCTGCAATGTGCTGAATTGGCATGATTGTAACGCCGCTATGAAATGTCAGCTAATGTTGCGACCGCAATCTTGAGTTAGCATTGATACGCTAATGGCTACTCTTGTAGCTGTAACAAGCAGCGCGGCTAGCATCAGTTAGCCGCTAGCTTTCGCTAATGAATTTCACCGCTTTCCTGCATTTCACAACAAAGAAATAAGAGTTATCAGAACTATTGTCCCTTGTTTTGAACCCCAACTTAAATCACTGTTTTAGGCCAAAAAATACAAGTTGGCTTTTTTGCAGTGTGTATGGGTCCTTAAGACGCAAACCTCAAGCTTTCAGTATCACGGATTTACATGATGATATGTGAACATCATATCAATATGATGCTCGTCAATCGCGGTTATTATTGTGAATGTCTCAGGTGGCCATTAACTCTAGACTGCAGTTAATGGCCATCAATGTGATTTCCTGAAAATTCCACACAGTCGCTTTAAATCCCAAAGCGGGTGCTCTCTGTATGGAGCTGGCATCTGTTTGGCATCACATAGAGTTGAGAGTTTGAATGAGGTTTTTCTTTCATTGTGTGAACAATGGCGAGCCGCCCATTGTGTTCACAGTGTCTTCCTTTAAAAGCAATACATGCTGAGCTAGCCTTCAGTCCTCAGTGACCGTGAATAGGAAGGAGCACATGAAAAAAAATGAATACATTTATATTGTTCATATCAATCAGACACTACAGGATATTGTCATGCAAAAAGCTCACTAACAGATTCAATGACAAACCAGCATGTTGGCTATCTGTGCAGTACACTGCTCCTTATCGCTGTTTCTTGTATTTAAACCACACTGCTGCCAAGATGGACTGACAGCAACACTTTTCACAAGTTAACGGCCAGAAATTCCATTTTCAGCTGACAGATATTAGAAGCTCATATAAATTCAGTCACAACAACTCACAGCACACGCTTCATCCTCCGCTGTTGATTTGTCATCCCGAATCAGAGTCGGTTATCAGTTTCCCCGTGAGGAAGTATAAAGTGGCGTTGATGTTGCAGCATACACAGTATCTCCTGCTCTTTATTGGCTCTCAGGTTTATCAAAGGAAGGATCGACGCCACAGGGCAGGTTGACAAAAGAACACTTCAAATGGGTTTGAGCAAATGTTATCAAGAGCTGCTGTCGGGTCCTAGTGTCTTAGTTAGTGTAACGTTTATTTTTTCCTCTTATTTAAAAAAAAATTTATCTGTGGGGGCCATTTACTGAAAGCTACCGGAGTGAATCCAGGCTGCTGAGAGTGTGTGTGTGTGTGTGTGTCTGTGTGTCTGTGTGTGTGTGTGCCTTGTTAACTGTGTGCGTCATTGCCGCTCATCCCCCTTCAACACATCGGCTTTGCTCACTGACAGAAAATGAATAAAAGCAAATTTTGACCCTTCTTCTCTTCTCTTCTCTTCTCTTCTCTTCTCTTCTCTTCTCTTCTCTTCTCTTCTCTTCTCTTCTCTTCTCTTTTATGAAGATGCCGTGTTCCATGGCAGAGGGAGTGAGGGGGTGGAAATATAATTGAAACATTTTAATCCCCTATGGAAATAAAAATGGGAGTTTTTCATTAGTAGTTCTGTGTGAGGAAGAAAGGACTTGGTTGAAGGAAGGAGGGAGGGAAGGATAAGGGAGAAGAGATAGAATAGGGAGAGAAAAGGGAAGCAAACACATTTCATTTTCTCTCCTATTTCACTTTCTCTCTAATTCCTTCTCTTCTTTCCTCTATCATTTGTTCCTCACATTGAACTGGACTCCTTGAGCCTCTCATTCTCTCCCTTTCTCCACTCCTCAGCATCTCTTTTCTTCTCTACCTGTCAGACGTTTCTACAGCTCTATTTACTCGTTACTCTGCGTACGACCATGACAACAAGTACTGGCCAAGTGAAACTCTTTGTAAACTAGACTGCCTTTGCAGCCTGTCGAGTGCAATCCTTGCTGTAGTGGAGGACGTTGTGTTGTCTCATGCATCTGGTTAGGTTTTGTCTCCTCTGACTGCTAAGCTGACAAGCTGCAGCCGGTAATGAGAAGGCTGATGTCTGTGTGCAGAGCCGAACATCTCCAGGTTTGAGCTCAGGTGGGATTCCTCAGCAGGTGATTACATTTGTCTTTGCTTGCAGCAACACCTGAAACTACATTATGTTGGCACTGTTTTGCATCAGCTTTAATTCATGCATATCTCTAGGATATAATTAGTCAAGGGTTTTTAAAAAAGCTGCCAAACAGTCAGGGTTGTAAAAATAAATCTTTATTTATATATTACAATGTATTACATAACTTTTTTCTTTACTCACTTCACTTGTTTACTGACAGTAAAGTGAATTAGTTGCATTTTTAGCTACCTCCATCAAATGTGCTTTAAAAAAAAAACTTCACACCAATGTGAGACATCTTCTGTGTTTAAAGTGACTTTAAATGAGTGTTAATGTTTCTAATTGTTTTTACACATTAATGCAGGTTGTGTTATGATAAACCTTTGTCCAAAGTCAGATGGTTCTACTGTCAACAATGGATAAAGAAAAAGGAATTTTTTGAAGTTTTGCTACAAACCCCTGTCAGTCGGAGTACTTCTAGAAGCACAAAGCTAATGCAGACAGCCCTGTTAGCCCTGTAGCATCATACTTGGCACCACAGTTCTTGGTGGGGCTGGAGCCAAACCAAACCAAGCTCAGGCCTCCATTAAATAGCCTCAGGGCTAAAAGTCTGCAAAGCACTCACTTTATTGGAAGGTTGGTGGTTCGATCCCTGACCATGGCAGCCTTCATGTCAAATTATTCATAGGGTAGATACTGAAGCCCAAATTGCTCCTGATGCTGAGTTAATTGGTGTGTGAATGAATTCCTGATGGTGGCAGGTGGCACTGTTTAAAGTAGCCTTGGCCACCAGTGTATGAATATGTGAATGAACACTGTCTGTAGTGTAAAGCACTTTAAGTGGTCTCAAAGACGAGAAAATCACTTTATAAGTGCAGTCCATCTACAATTTTACCATTCATAACTAAAAGACTGTCAACGCCTCTCTTGTTCATTTTAGATAATGGCAGCTGAACGTAGAGAAAATATATTTCTAAAGAGAATTTAGAGTGAAAATCCAAATGAAATGAAATTAATTAAATAAGGGCGACAAAAAAAGGATTTTTAAAAAATCAGGTACACTGAAAAAAGAAAATAGTTGAACCAACTTAATTGAATTGTTTCATTTGGTAACACCTAAATGAATTAAGTTCTTTCAAATTAATGTAAAATCAATTGTGTAAATCTAACTTATTAAATTAATTTGAAAGAACTTAATTCATTTAGGTGTTACCAAATGAAACAATTCAATTAAGTTGGTTCTTTTTTCAGTGTACCAAGTTTAGCTCATGCCCAGTGGAAATGATTCCCATGTAGTCAGAAGCAGTAGATAGTCGCATCTCCTTCCAACGTCGTTTTAAATAAAAGATGATACTTTGATGCTTGTAATGAGAACAAATCCGTCTATGCATTATCACAATATGGACAGCTTCTCCGACAAACTCGTTAATCTGGCGAGCCACCGGGGTGCCATGCGATAACATTAACAACAAAGAGAGCCGACATGACGCGCAGAAATTACCTCGTTTAGTTTGCTGACGTTCTATTATCTGCCATTAAACATCATCATGGCACATTAAAAATGCACCGTTGTGGGCAATGGTAGTCAATTACGAGCGGGTGAAGGAGCATATCTGGCTGTAACAGGAACCATAAAGCACCATTTGTGCAAATGAGGCCGCCCCAAAGGGCTGATTGAAGCAGGAGGGCTGCCAATGGGGTTCAGATGGTTGGATCTGTGGTGAAGACAGGCACCTGAATGCATCATCCTCACAAGCGCACTGACACGCTGCTATTATCTGCCATCACCGAGGATTACTCATCATTAGGAGAGACCCCCACACACACACACACTGAGTAACTCCTGAACTATATGTGTAAATCACACACACACATCTTCTCAACACCATTACACCCATTGTGTTGTGTGCAGCCACACTCCTCTAATAATAACATTATTATGTTCAGCCTGCAGATTGATGATGATTACATATCATTCCACTCTCCGCAGAGACAGAAAATAGATAAGAGTGAGTGATGATCATCTACTGTGGCTCATCTCTTCATCCACACAGACACACGTCGTATTGTTTACACCAGGGAACCATCTGTCTCCCAGGAGATGGACACAGGGTCATATCCTTGTCATTAAGAAAAATTATGACCCACAACTCTGTTTTTATTAAAAATGATGAGGACGATGATGCTTAACTGCATGCTAAGCAGCTTGTTATGTCACACACAACGGGTATGAATTTTTAATGTGTGCCTTTCTAGATATTTAAAACTGTTTATGTTGTTGGGTGTAAAAGAACACAGGGATAGTTATAAACGTCTCACAGCTCATTAACTACAAATTGACTCATGTTGTGTTATCGGAACTGAAACTGAAATTTTCCCCAGTGGGTCTCAGTGATGGACAAGCACCTTGTACGTGACAGAGATTATAAATATTTAGTGTAATAGCTGTCGATGACCTGTTACCAGGGGCACCCTAGGTCAAAGTTCAGGTCACACAGATGAAAATGTACTAGATTACATTCATATAGTTCACTATTTTAAATGTTTAACTAAGTTCATGGTCATTTTATTGCTATTTTTTCATGAAACTTCCTTAGATATTCATATGAACTGACTTCAGCACTCCACTGAATGAGTGACCATGTTAACTGGCAACTTTTAATCAAACAGGAAATTCTAAATTAAAAAGACAGTTTGCAGAATCAAACCATTAAATTATAGCCATTTGGATTAAATGTTTAGGAATAATTGTCATTTTTAAGGGGAGACAAGTCTCACACCTTAAATCGCTTATATTGAATTAAGTAAGTGGTTGGCGTAGATGATAAACATGGATCAGTATGTATTTAAAATTAATTAGTAAAATTGGAGGCCCTTTTCTTAGGACACCTACATGTTGCAGCCATGGACGCATTTAGTCAGTTTTAGTCACCATTAACAGTGTCAGCAGTAAAACCGAACACCGCTACATTGCCTGTATTGCCAGTGGCAATAACCACAAGTTAACACTGTACTGTTTACATTTTTTCTGACTATCATTGAAAGGATTTTAGATTGATTGATTGATCCATTGGTTTTCATTTATTTTTAAAAAAGTTGCATCAAATTAACTCAGTGGTTATCCATCCCATTCAACACTTAGGCTCCATTAACACCTGGCGTTGAGGCTGGTATTGACACCTAGTTCATGTATGAGGAGTTAAGCGTAATTGCACTTGCACATTGTTCAGTGTGGTCACAATGCATCCATGGTTTGGTGGACAAATGTCTTTGTTAACCACAAACTGCTCATACTTGCTACTTTATAAACATCACTCTTTTAAATGCAAGAACAAACTTATTATTTGTCTGCATTAGCTTTGTTGTTGAAATTATCCTTTTTATGGTGACCATGTTTGCTTGATTTTGGTCTTTTGAATCTCATTGAATTGCTGTATCGTGATACCATTATTGTGGGCAATGCATTGTGATAGTATCGTATTGTGAGTTACTCTGATTCCCGTCCCTTCTTTTAAATGGAAGTCTGTACCAAGGTTATTATAGTTATCGAAAACTAACGAAATAACGAAAACTAGAATTGAAAAAACATTTTCGTTAACTGAAATAAAAATAAAAACTAGACTTTTTTAAAAAACGATAACTAACTGAAACTGTATTGTGAGGTTACAAAACTAACTAAAACTAACTAAAATTATAGTGAAAATGTCCTTAGTTTTCGTTTTTGTCAATTTTTTCCATTCATAATTCAGTGTTTCTATTTGAACATGTAACACATGGTAAATATGTTTACTGAGACTGGGATGTTTACACTAGAACAAAAATTCAAAACACCCAGAACTGTAAGAGTTAATAACCTTATTGGGGCTGAGATGGATAAACCAAAGGAAATAAAGGCAAAATTTATTATGATCTATTTGAATCTGGCACCCAACGTATAGCCCATTACAAAAAAAACTAAAACTAAAACTAATAAAAACTAAACTAAAACTAAGCATTTTCAAAAACTAAAAGCTAAACTAAAACTAGAAAAATCACTCTACAAACTAACTAAAACTAACTGAATTTGAAGACAAAAATTCACAACGAAATTAAAACTAAAACTAATGAAAAATCCAAAACTATTATAACCTTGGTCTGTACCGAATGCTTTGATGAAGCATAAATATCATAAATATACGTGTTTCTACATTGATGGCCATGTGTAAAATTGG
Source organism: Centropristis striata (assembly GCF_030273125.1). NCBI lineage: Eukaryota > Metazoa > Chordata > Actinopteri > Perciformes > Serranidae > Centropristis > Centropristis striata. The sequence goes on from NC_081522.1 coordinate 2,755,791, forward strand.
GAATACTGAGCAGCCGTGTGATATTGTGAATGAGAACATCTGGCTATATGGATTTAGACTTCAAAGACACAAGTCAATAATGATGTGAGACTTTAATCCAGTGTCTTGCTCAGGGACCCTTAGCAGTGGACAACACAAAGCTCCTGTCAGCAGCTGAGGAAGCTGATTGGTTCGAAAATAAGACACTGCTGTTCCTTTTTTTAAACAATGCGACCTGAGGGACGGCTAAGTGAGATGCCAAATTATTATACGTGTGTGTGTGTGTGTGTGTGTGTGTGTGTGTGTGTTGGCCAGGTGGGCTGCAGTGATGGATAAGGAGGAAGGACAAGAGCTGACAGCTCAGTGAGAATCACTCCTGTTCTTCATCTATCAGATGAAACAGCTTGCTGGCAGCCACACACACACACCCACACACACACACACACACACACACACACAAACACACACACACACAAACACACACACACACTTCTCCCGTAACGGCTGCTAAGAAGAATGATTTCAGAGGTAACTTAGACAAAGAGGGAAATACCAGCTCATTGAACAAACCTCTTAACTCTCACTGATGTTATAGTGATAGTGGATGTAAAAGTAACAACGAGAAAGAAAATGATGAGAAAGACAAAAAACGGTCAAATCAAAGGGATTGCAAGTTGTTACAACTGAAGAAGAGGGAAAGATGAGAAAAGACTGAGGGAAAAAAGAAACAAGAAGAAACCAAGAAAGAAAGAGAAGTGTGTGTGTGAGTGATTATGCGTGTGTTAATGGTGTACAGTGGAAGAAAGAGATGGTGAAATCCTGAGTCTGAAAGGAGGGTCAATTCCCCTCTTCTTGTTGCTATGACAACCCATCATGTAGCGCCCCAAAAATAATGATAAACAGCTAGACAGGCTGAGAGAGGAGAGACTGGAGAGAGGAAAGCAAGAGCAAATAACTTCTTTAGAAACAAACATGATTAGATTTATGTAAAAAACCTGCGTGTGTGTGTGTGTGTGTGTGTGTGTGTGTGTGTTAGATAAGTATTGAAAGAAAGGCAGACTCGGCCTCGCTTCCTCCTCAGTGCTGTGTGCAGGATGTGGAGCCCAGCAGGAAGAAGGAAGTGCTAATTGCTTCTCTTTAGTCTGCACAGAGAAAAGATGGAGCAGTTAGCGCAGTAGGTCCACCGCTCTGGCCGTCCCCTCGTCCTTTCTTTACCTCACTTCTCTTTCACACACACACACCAGGCACTCGAGGTCTGTATTAGCGAAGATCTTGTATCGTAAATCCTGACGTCTCCACCCTGGAGTGTTAACCCCCAACCCTTTCACACTGTCCTGATGGTCCAGAAGACAACGCCTCCCTCAGCGCTAGTCAAACACAGGCTCTATACGCACTGATGCAAAAATGCTGGTATTATGCCAGAGCAGTGCCTCTCCCAGTAAGGGGGGGAGGGGGAGCCTTAACTTTTGAGGAGAGTTGGTCTGAACCAGAGATGTGGGCTACACTGTAAAAAAGCCAACTTGTATTTTTTGGCCTAAAACAGTGATTTAATTTGGTAAAACTTGGAAATATAAATTACTGACATTTAGGGCAATAATGTAAGTTAGCACAACAAAGGAAGCCAGTTGTCTGCTCAAAAACAAGTTGGTGAGTTGTTGTTACTTATATCTTTAAGTTGGGGTTCACAACAAGGGACAATAGTTCTGATAACTCTTATTTCTTTGTTGTGAAATTCGGTCATTAGTGAAAGCTAGCGGCTAACTGATGCTAGCGGCTAACTGATGCTAGCGGCTAACTGATGCTAGCGGCGCTGCTTGTTACAGCTACAAGAGTAGCCATTAGCTTGTCAATGCTAACTCAAAATTGTGGTCGCAACATTAGCTGACATTTATAGTGGCGTTACAATCGTGCCAGAGAAATTCAGAGTTGAGCAAACTCAAAAACAAAACTTAAAATATTTAGTTTAATTGTCCAACTTAAAATTTTATCGAAGTTTGTTGCCTTGAAATTTTGAGTTCACCCAACTTTTCTTTTTTTGCAGTGTACAAGAAAAACCAAAAATGTGTTAGTGTGGGCCTGTTGCTGCAGCAGGCATCTTATTTTGGACTTGAAATTTAACAGAATCGTTGAAAACCAATCGAATCCAACATGCATGATTTAAAAAGAAAATATTACTGAGGCAAAATGCAACTAGAATGGCACTCGGAGAACACAGAGCTCCACCAAGACCAAGGATGCACTCACATGCTCCTCGGATGGTCAATAAACTTGAAATACAATGTTGAGAAAAAATTCAAAATGTCCAGAATAAAGTCAACCATTTGAGTTTGGTACACTGTAAAAAATAATCTGTTTAATTTACGGTGAATGAACCATGGTTGATTATTCCAACACCACATAAGTGCAGAATAAATAATATCCTATATGTAAATAAAAATGAAAAATATATCCACCCCATTCTGATCTGCTTCAAATTTCAATGGGTTGTTCCTTGACCCATGCTTCACTCTTTCACTGAGTTTAATAAAACTCAGGCCAGCAGTTTTTCAAAAATCCTGCTGACAGTCAGACAAACGGAACCGCCAAATCAGGTCAAACTAAAAAATGAGGTAGTGCTGTCCAGATATGAATCAAGATACTGTTAATGTGTTGCATTTTTCTTGCCTTAAATGCTTTCAGAAGTATAATTTTGTTTACTGTTTACCTGTAAAATGAGAAATATTGGGACCCAGCCACCATATTGAAAACAGTAGAACCAAAGCACGAGTACCACCCATCGATGGGAGAAACAGGTCTGTCTTTGGTTCCATGTTTTCAGAAGAAATTTTGTCTGTTTATGTTGCACATAAACAGGCAAAAATTCTTCTGATACCTACATTCATTTTATTGGATAACGATGGAATGAATTGTGAAACATTTCAGAGCTGAGGCTGGTTTGCAATGGGTCCTTACTAAAACTACAATAATGAAATGATTCACAGTTTGGCTAGTTTTTCATTCATGCACATGGTCAAACTTGTGATTGGGTGCTAATTGTTGTTTTACAGATCATATGTTCATTTGAGAAATATTTTAAAGTTCAGTAGTTCCTGATCTGAATGTCAAATCAGATCATCTTTCATCCTTAAAGACCAGTCGGTAAACAAACACAGTGATCAGAGCAAAAAGGCAGCTGCAGTCTTTTATATCTGACAATGACTCTTCTGCTGCTTGGCTGCTCGGCAACAAAAATAACTTAAATCAGTCACGGCTTCAACAAGCAAGAACGCTCTCATGCTCACAAAGGTGAATCAAATCTTGAGTCACTCTTGAATCAACTCAGGCTGAAAATGACGGGGTGCGTCCATGACATTTCAACCACCTGTAATTTTCGACACTACATGACACCAGAGTTATGTAGAACTGCTTTTTTCCATGATTGGCTGAACAGAGACGCTTTTTAGTTGCATGATTGCCTGTGTGGTATTTTCAAATGAAGAACTTTAGAAGAAAGGGTCTGGAAATGCCACGGTGTTCATAGTTTGTGCTCTGGGCGCTGTAATGACATGGCATTAACCTATGAGGGGTTTTTTTTTCAGTCTGCATAATATAGAGGGAGGATTTGTTTTGCCTGTCCCCAAACCATTCTAAATCAACTATTATATGATGTGTAGTAATAGTTAATGCATTTATCATTTTAATCTGAGAATTGTGTTGTCAGCATCCACTTTCAGAGGTCTAATTCTAACACCTGTCAATCCCCAGCTGTAGCACATCTGAATGTACCACTGTAAAAAAAAAAAAAAAACTGTTGTTTTTACTGTAAAAAACTGGCAGCTGTGGTTGCCAGAACTTTACCTTAATAAATACGGTGCAACTTTTTGTAATATTACGGTAAAATTATGTTAGCACTGTTGATTTTTTAAGATTGCCATTTAATTCCATATTTTACCGTAAAAAAAAAAAAAAGTTTTTCCATCAAAAGAAACGCTGTTCTGCCATATAATTGACAAGAAAAATACTTCATAAAAGCCGCATGTATTAAAGATTTTACCATTAAATATTTCAGTATATTTCTGTTGGAGGTATGGTGTTTGGTACAATTAACAGTGATAAAAGTATGTTTTACAAAAAATAAATGCAAAAATGATGGCTTGTATATATATTACAGTATAATTTTTATTACAAACACGGTGCCAGTGTATTTTACAGTGGAGTAATGTATTTTTAAAAAAAAGGTAAACAAATATTCTTTTAGCTGATATATACATTTACGCTGTTTCATTGTTACTCAAACTGAATTAACCCATTTATCATTTTACGGTCTTTTACTGTCATGGTTTAGCAGTTTTTCACCGTAAAATCTACAGACATTGCATGAGTTTATTATATTGTACTTAAAACATCGCAGCAGCCTCTAAACCATTACACTGTCACACTGTCCGTCTAGGTAAATATAATAAACTAATTTGTCTCTAAAGAAGTCGGAGTCATGTGGGAATTAAACGAAACCAACAAAAACAGACAGAGACAGCCAGCGGCTCCTCTACCTCAGCCATGGCACGAATCTGCACACTACACTCTTTCCAGGTCTCAGTGTGTGTGTGTGTGTGTGTGCGTGTGTGTTTTGTGATTTCCATAATTTAATCTTGCCATTCCATTCGTAGTACCGAACCTGTGTTTGTACAAAATGAAAAGGACTTAAAATGCAGCAGTTTGCAAGCCAAAAGTCTCACTGAGAAGCAGCTGTTGACATTAGATGCTCAAAGACTACAAATAGTGGTACACACATATCCACATTATTCATTTCTATGATACCTTGTGTCTTGCCTTTTCTTAGACGTCTGTGGGGAAAACACCCCAGGTGGAAACCTAGTTTATGCCTGCATGGACCCTGTGCGGTTAATTTACCATGTTGTGGCTAAATTTATACTTTGCTAAGCCCCGCCCTATAACGCCATTGTCCAATCCAATGTTAGTAACCGTAGCTAGGCACTGGAGGCCTGTCAAGCTCTCAGGGTTTAACATTGTTGTAGTAGAGGCAACAATTCAGTCTCGAGTCCCCAGCGTTCTTGTTCCCCATTGGTGGAACACGCTACCAGTTCCTACCAGAGCAGGAGCGTCCCTCTCTACCTATAAAAACCTCCTGAAGACCTTCAGATCTGCAGCAGCTTCTTCTCTCCTAGCACAACATGACAATTCTACTCCTGAAAGAATCGTCACTAGCACTTAATGCTGCACTAATGGCTCTTATCACACTATACCTTGAATGTTTGCCTTTTTTTCCAGTAAGTCGATTTGGATAAAAGCGTCTGCTGAATGACTAAAATGTAAATATACAGTACAGGCCAAAAGTTTGGACACACCTTCTCATTCAATGTGTTTCCTTTATTTTCATGACTATTTACATTGTAGATTCATCAAAACTATTAAAGTAATGATGGCCACTCGTTTCTCTTTACTTAGCTGATTGGTTCTTGCCATAATATGAATTCTAACAGTTGTCCAATCTGACTTCTGCACAACACAACCGATGGTCCCAACCCCATTAATAAGGGGAAATAATTCCACTAATTAACCCTGACAAGGCACACCTGTGAAGTGAAAACCATTTCAGGTGACTTTCTCATGAAGCTCATTGAGAGAACACCAAGGGTTTGCAGCTCTATCGAAAAAGCAAAGGGTGGTTACTTTGAGGAATCTAAAATACAAGATGTTTTCAGTTATTTCACACTTTTTTGTTCAGTACATAATTCCATATGTGTTCATTCATAATTTTGATGCCTTCAGTGAGAATCTACAATGTAAATAGTCATGAAAATAAAGAAAATGCAGTGAATGAGAAGGTGTGTGTCCAAACTTTTGGCCTGTACTCTAAGTCCAAGTAAGAGTCACCAAGAAGAGTCCGGGTCAGTCTCAAGTCCCCAGTGTTCGAGTCATAGTCACCAAAGAAGAGCCCGAGCCAAGCCTGAGTAGAATCATCAATGCATGAGTTAGAGTCCAAGTCTCTAGTCTCTAGTGTTCAAGTCCTAGTCAGAGTCACCAAGAAGAGTCCAAGTCAAGCCATCATTACCTTAGTTCAAGTGGGACTCACCAATGTGCAAGTCCGGGAATCGGTGTTAAAATAGTGCCTGCTCATCTCCACCCTGCTGTTTCAGAGGACATTTTTGAGTTTGGGTCATTTCCTTTGCATCAGAATGATTTCTCTCCACGGACCATTTTCAACAGTAAAATAACGGCAATTTCTTCAAATAGGGCAAATGTACAGTGTCTAGCTGGGCAGAGCCAGGATGCTCCTGGCTGTTGCATCACCTCCTCTGTTGCCAATTTATGAGGTTAGTGAGGAGGTTAGTTGTCAGGGCTGTTGTACTTTATTTATAATGAGGTTCTCTTAAAGGAGTTGCAGGGTGCATTGTGGCTGCAGGAGCAGGGCTTAGATAATGGGAAGCTGGATGCTGTTCAGTAGCTCACACTGAAAAAAAGCAAACTGGGTGTCTGTTACCTTCTCCTTAGTCTAACATGTAGCTTCTACTATATACAATTATGTTTTGTGGTTGAACAATTTTAAAACATGTAGTTTAAGCATAAAATGCAACAATTTTAAATTTACTAGAATAATTTATGTTAAAACAACCCAATTTGCTTTGTGTTTTTCTTTTCTAAACTTGACACCAGCTGGGGTTATATAGGTTGAATAAATGAATAATTACTATTATGTTCATTTTCATATGATAAAGGTAATCTTTTAGGCTAAACCACTTCAACCTAACTTTGTTTTGTTGGCTCATCACAATTAATTCATGTACTGCACTATATTAAAAAGTAGTTGTAACTACACTAGTAAATAAAGTAACTCTTAATGATATCATACAAGTTTAAATGGCCCAATAAAATTACGTTAGTATGTTACAATTACCCTTAGAAATCTAGTTGGACTGACCCCTGGTAATTAATTAACAGTAATGCAAATACATCATGTTGACCCGAAATATTTACATTTTGTTCACTCAACAAAATTGTTTCTCGTTAAATTAAAGCATTTTATTTAGGTGGAAATTATTTCCATAATTTTATTATGTTCTGGGAACAAGTTTTTTTTTTTGTGCACTAGATGTCGGGCTGTTTGAATGCAAAAGGAGAATTTCCCAAATAAAGTCCTTACATTACGCTCCGTGTGTGTGAGAGAGGCCAACATGTGACAGAAATAAACATTTGATGGTGGTATATAAAGACCAGGGATTACTGTCGCTGTAGTTTTTTAACGTGTAAATTGGGAGTATTTCATGCTTTAGAAAACAGGTTTAACACGGTATCTGCTTTGCTTGAATGGTGTGTGTGCTTGTGTGTATTGCTGCATTTCTGGTGTGTTACTGGAGAATTCCTAAGAGGGTCTAACCGGGCTAGCTGGCTGCACGCAGTAAATTGGGTCACTGCTGAATTAAACACCAGTGCCTCTGCTTTCAGCGCTGCTTCACTGCTGCGCCAGAGAAGGGCAGGTTAGAAATAGTCATGGCCTTAGAGTCCGAATAAACAGTGGAGCCTGGGCAGACGGGGGGAGTGGGACTGGTGCTGTGAACACAAGAAGTGGCATTTTAGAAGTGCGGCACTAACAAAATGTGCCTTCTGTCGAGGAAAGGTTATGCCAATCGGCGTTTCTTGTGCAGCATCGTTGTGTGCAACATGGCACAACATGGGAGAGAGTCGGCTTCCACTTTGTGTTTCTATAACAAGGAGCAGGAAGGGAGGACGGATAAAAGATACGGTGAGATTAATAGGGAGACAGAAAGTGTGTGTGGCTGGCTATGTTTGTGGACTTCCTGGAAGTTTTTCGACAGTCTGTTTTTGAAAAAGCATGAAAAGTTTTTCTCCTGGATGGTCAAAACTCGAGCCAAGCCAGAGAGTGCAGCTTGCTGTCTCTCTGCTGGATGTGTGTCAGCCATGCTCCTGCTGCTCTGCAGAGAAGGAAGGGACAAAAGAAAGAAAGCGGACAGAAAAGCAGACAAAAAGCGGACAAAAAGCGGACAAAATCGTCTGCTAAATGACATGTAATGTAATGTAAAAAAAGAAAATAGCAGCAGAAGAAAGAACAGAGCAATAAAATATGAATGAACTCTTGATAGTAAAATGAGGAATTCATAAACATATGCTAGCCTAATCTTGTGAATAAGGAACAGCAAAGGGAATACATAAGACAGACTTGAGAGCAGCACGTTTGAGTGGAAGGAAGCCTTCGTCAGGCTGTGGTCCTCCTCCTCGCCCTGTGGTGTCCCAGCGCTCTGCAGCTCAACCTGCTGCATCCAGTCAGCCACACTCAAGGACAACACACTTTGAGGGCAAGAGAATTAATATTTGATATCTAGCTCTGCATCATGTGGTGAGACAGACAGTCACTACCAGCCAGCAGATACAGGATGGAGTCAGAGCCATGAATAGCCACTCCCTTCTGCAGGGCCACCACTTCACCACAGAAAAGTGTTGGTTGGATTGGTTAAATCCAACGATGCTCTGCAGTATTTGTTGGAGCTGGATTCAGAATAACAACCTGTTATGATTAATTAAGCTTGTGGTTACCCCGAGGTCCTACTGAATGCACAAATATGGTAACAGGTCAAAGTAGGAAGCTCCAAACACTTGGTTAAGGTTAGGATAGAATGTGTTTTTTTTTTTGTAATTCTCTGCTTTTTTACATCATGGCCAGGGGACTACAGATGAAAACTAGCCTTCTGGCTAACTCTGGCTTTTTTTACCATGTATAATCATATGTTTTATGAAATTGCACTGTCCCCTTTTAAATAAACTAATAATAATTTAACAAGTTCTCCAACATAAACGGCAGAGGAGGTCGTGTGTCAGTACCACAAACTAGAAATTATCACTTAGGTACGTGTCGCGGCTCGCGGTACAATGACGCATTCTAAAAACAGCACACACATACGGTCCGCCATTGTAAAAAAAGGCTGCAGTTTCTGTGGATTTATGTTATAAAACCACTGATCTAGGTTTAGGGCAAAAAAAATGCTGGTAAGGCGTTTTAACAGACAGTTTAAACACTAAATAAATGTACATTAATGCTAGAAGTAAAGTAAAATGGTAAATGGAGTGCACTTATATAGCGCTTTTATCAGAAGCGCTTTACACTACGCTACACATTCACACACACATTCATACTGGTGGCCGAGGCTAACACCTGCCATCGTTGGGAATTCATTCACACACCGATGAACGCTAGCCTGGGTATACACATGCTGCCTTCGAAGTTTCATTTCGAACCTCCAGGCAGTCTGGAAACCAGAGAGGTTTCTTAGCCCTGTTTTAGGATCCAATCACAGAGCGGGGAGGGACGGCAAGACGATGACGTTGATTTTAAAAGAAGAACAACGTTTGACTTTACACTCATGTTTCACCACGAAAAAGGATGTTTTAGCCTTGCTTCCGACAGGATTTGGGAAAAGTCTAATCTTCTAATCTACCAACTAGCGCCGCCAATAGCCCCGCTACCGTAACGCCGGTGATCGGGCTACGAGCCGGGGGACAGCGGAGCCCCCAGAGACCCGCAGCAGCTTGTTTATTGCCCATAAAATCAGTGGATGTGTGTGGCTGAATGACATGAGGGGGAATAAAGCGTGAAAATAAATAATCTTGCAGAAAGCGAGAACTGGAGAAGCAAAGCAGCAAACAACACCCTCTCACAGACACACACACAACAAACATCCATCTCTGTTGCTCTACTACGTCATCTGGTATAACTGATCTGATTGGCTAAGAGCTACCTACAGACGCTTTGATAGACATTCTAAGCGCCCAATAAACGGCTCCGGAGGATCGTAAACCACACCTCCTCTACGGAGAAATGAACGGCTGGTTCCCAGACTAGATCTCATTTGTGATATAGTCTGGTGTTAGCCAGGCTAGATGAACGCAGTTCCGGAGCCATTTGGGGTTCAGTATCTTTCCCAAGGATACCAAAGGTAGTACTTCGATGTGTAGGCTGCCATGGTCAGGGATCGAACCACCAACCTTCTGATCAGTAGGCAACCGCTCTACCAACTGGGGTCAAGTGACTACCGCAAGTTACGTAAAAAACAAAAACAAAAGTTATGTTCATGAACGTCATTCAGGTAACTTAAGTTAAAAATGGTTTACTTTAGTTTTCACACGGGATGCAAACCCCGCTTTCCTGTGTGAAAGTCCACCGTTTGTTTGTGTACGCATTACAGCGGACGGTGAAAAACGAAGACATAGCTCGTTTTTGTACACGTTTTATATTGATGTTTTTGACGGGAGGACAGGCTGTAGAATTAGTTGCCCACTGGCATTTTTTTCTCAATCTTTTTTGTGTTTCAGTGCCCATGTTAGCACATAAACACCTAGTAAACACATGGCTAATACAGCAAGCTGCAATGTAGGATTACAGGAATGTTGGTACTAATATAATACATATTTATGAAACCAAAAATATAAGGTTATCTTCTCCGAAACCACTGTCTTTGTGAGGCAGCTGGCTTCAGAGAGTCAGGGATTAACGGGAGAACAGGCGGGTAGATGTCAGATCTGTGCAGAACACTAGAACAAAAACACTGGCACATCACTGTAAGTAGGATCCTTCCTGATATTAACAACATAATAAAATGAGAAATACGGCCACGGCAGGCAACAAAGCACTTCCAGTGTGCTTTCTGTCGATGGATGACTGCTCTGCTCTGAGAGGAGCCCGTGAGAACAGAGCAAGTTCATTAAAAAGAAAAGCAGCCACATCGACGGGTTCCTGTTCAGTTCTGTGCAGAGGGGGGGAAACTACGTTAAAGATTTAAGTAAACACTCTACAGTTAATTAGCCTCAGAGCTGAATATATAAAAAGTTAAATGCCCGGTGTAGCTGGTAACATCGGTAATGTCACAAGTTTGTTCTTGTTCTCGTTCATCTCTACTGTGGAAAGTACAGCACATTGTGTCCTGCAGGAACATCCAATATGAATGTCGTTCCTGCACAATGAGAAACAGGTACAGGAGGATGAATTTTTTAAGTTAACTTTTCCCATATTTCCCATTGTTGTTATATACCTTAAAGGGAAAGAAGTAAATAATTTTAAAGGTTTCTGAGTTCCTGAATAACACCCCCTGATTGTTTTTGTTGACCTGTAGTGTTTTAACATCTAATCCTGCAGCAGTAATGTAAAAAATGAGCTTCAGTACACAGTGACGTCGTCATTGGGTGTGGTGACAAGAGCAACAGAGAAGTGTCAAGGTATGCTCGTAGGCAGTATTACTTTTGTTATGGTAATATACTAGAGCAGTGGTTCTCAACCTTTTTGAGTCACGACCCCCAATTTAACATGCATGTTGTCACTAAACAGAATCTCACATGCACAGTTCAGATCAACCTAAAAAAGAACAAAATGACCTAAAAAAGGAAACAAAATGACCAAAAAGGACACAAATTGACCACAAAATGATCAAAAAGACACAAAATGACCAAAAAAGACACACAATGACCAAAAAAAGACACAAAATGACCCAAAAAAACCCCAAAATAACCAAAAAAAGACACAAAATGACAAAAAAAAAACACACAAATTGACCACAAAATGGTCAAAAAAACATACAAAATGACAAAAAAACACAAAGTGACCAAACAGGGTTCGTGTCCCGTGTGAAAACAAAAGCAAATTAGTTTACTCATAACGACCATGGCTCATGTCACCCCCATAAATACGCCACTTCCAGCATTTACATACATTCATTTGTTTGCAGTTTAAACTGTCTTTTATAACACCTGACCAGGAAGTTTTTCGCCCTAATCCTAGGTTACACGGTTTTGTAAAAACTTTCACAGAAACTGCAGCTTTTTTTTGTGTGCTATTTTTAGAATGCTGCACTGTGATGTGAGCCGTGAAAAGCTCATGTTGACAAACGCTAAAGTATCCTCATGGGCGCCATTGACAAACGGTCTATTCTGTCATTTAGGTTGAAGATCTTGTTGAGAGAAGAAGCAAAGCTGTAGCATCCAGTTAGAAATGAGTGAGCCAGGACTGATGGTTTAATTACTTTTTAATGGGTCCTTTGTAGGCCATAAACCAACATAAAAGTGAAGGAGGAAGTAAACAGAAAATATAACAATATATTCGTTTAACTCACATATTAAACAAGGTTTTACCTTTACCTAATTCTTTAGTCTGTATGTCCCAAGAAGTCACCAAAATACAGCAGGAAACATATATATATATACACTACTGGTCAAAAGTTTTAGAACACACCAACTTTTCCAGAATTTAATTGAAAATGATGCAGTTTAATGTCTCAGTGTACTCTGAAATTAATGCACATTTGCAACATTTAAAATTCTTTATTGAGCATGATAGTGTTTTGAAAGTAAAAAAAAGATTCAAAATCACATTTTATGTTGAACTAAAGGACTAAAAAAAGACACAAAATGACAAAAAAAAGACACAAAAATACACAAAATGACTTACAAAGACATGAAAAGAATTCAAAAATGGACAAAATAGCCCAAGACTCCATAGAGTTAAGTTGTTAACTGAAAAAAAGGCCTACTTGTATAATTCTGAAATGTACATTATTTTTCAGTTTTGGTTAAGCTTACCTTTTTTTATTTACCTCTGGCAGTTCACCACTTACCTTTGTACCCTTTCAAGCTGTTCATTTGACTTGAACTGCTTGAATTTCAATTCTGTTCAGTTCAGAATTCAGTTCTAAAACTTTTGACCGGTAGTGTATATATATATATATATATATATATATATATATATATATATATATATATATATATATATATATATATTTAGCATACTTTGTTGCCACTTTCCACCCGAAGTTAAACTATTTAACTCGCTCTCTCCAATTATCCTTGTCACGTTTCTCTTGCCATTAGCTTTTTTCGCCATTGTTAACCTTTTTTCCATCAATTTTGCATTCTGTTAGAGAGTCCTTTTTAATACACCTCCGGGTTAATAGGAAATATAAAAATAAAAGCATAATAAACTGACCAATTTCATGAGTCCTCGCACTGTCGGTGCTCTAATTTAATATCTAATAAACACACACTTTACCTTGGGGTCATTTGAAAAACTCTACCTGATGAGGGTTTTACGCCAACAACACACCAAGCAGCTGCAAAATATATAAAAAATATTTCAATATATTTTTAAATGTCATATGGAATTAGACCATATCACATATATCGGTTTAGTTCAAATTCTTTCTTTATATATAAACCCTTACTAGGGTTTGTCATATTAAGTTATTTTGTAATGTTCTTTATTCTTTTCTCATATAAATACATTTATTTCAGAAAAAGATTGGCCTATTTTATTTAATAGGCTATTTTTATTTAAGATATTTTTTTTATTAGTGAGCTTTGTTTTTAAAAAGGTACTCCTGTTGTTATACAGTATTTATGTTCACTTAAATAAACCGTTTCAATAAAACTACTTGTGACATGTCATATTTGACTTTGACTGAACATTTGCTCTTACTTTGCGATAAAAATATCGGGATATATTGTATATCGATATTCAGCCTAAATATATCGGGATATGACTTTTGGTCCATATCACCCAGCCCTAACTTGGAGTTTATATTAGACCACAGTTCCACGCTAAAAGTTAACATATCGCTATGTTTAGGTTTGGATGCACAAACGGGGCACCGCTTAGTGTGGAAACTGCTTTCTATAGGGTTGACTTTGCATGGCTTGGTGTGTTTTTTTGTTGTTGCTTTTTCTAATTGTGATTAAGTTTAGAAAATAATTCAATAATGGTAATATTCAATAGTATTGCAAGTCAAGGAAGTCAAGCAAAGCAAATCAATACTCTACAGATGGACTTTTTTATGTTCAGAACAAGGTTATTATAGTTAACGAAAACTAGAATTGAAAAAACATTTTCGTTAACTGAAATAAAAATAAAAACTAAAGTTTAAAAAAAAACAATAACTAACTGAAACTGTATTGTGTGGTTACAAAACTAACTAAAATTATAGTGAAAATGTCCTTAGTTTTCGTTTTTGTCAACTTTTTTCATTCATAATTCAGTGTTTCTATTTGAACATGCAACACATGGTAAATATGTTTACTGAGACTGGGATGTCTACACTAGAACCAAAATTCAAAACACCCTGAACTGTAAGAGTTAATAACCTTATTGGGGCTGAGATGATAAACCAAAGGAAATAAAGGCAAAATTTATTATGACCACTTTGAATCTGGCACCCAACACATAACCCATTACAAAAAACTTTATTAGCGACACTAAAACTAATAAAAACTAAACTAAAACTAAGCATTTTCAAAAAATAAAAACTAAACTAAAACTAGAAAACTCACTCTAAAAACTAACTAAAACTAACTGAATTTGAAGACAAAAATTCACAACGAAATTAAAACTAAAAAAAATGAAAAATCCAAAACTATTATAACCTTGGTTCAGAACATAAAGTGAAGGGGAGGGAAGATAGTGCTCTTTTCAGTTTAAATCATTTTAAAGGAATAAAGCATTATGGTAAAATAGCATTGTGGCAACAGGAGAAAAAAAGAGCAGAAATCCAACATTCCAAGGCCTCGCTGGTTATTAATGCTTCACAAATAGCCTTGAAACATAATTGGCATAGAGTGCTTACCAAAGTGCAGAGACAGAAAGACAGCAGGGATACAGCTAAAGGTTTGTAGCAGACTGGAGCGAATGCTGGATTGATTTCACAGCAGCTTGAGAGAGCACTGAAGGCTGGGATCACACTGAGCATTTGTGTTTGTGAAGGTGGGAACATGGTACAGCAAAGAAAACAAGTATTAAATGTAAAGGTTTTTATAAAGGGTTCCTTCCTACGGGTGCCAGAGAGCTTAAAAAACTAAACATTGGCATTCTAATGTGGTGTTTTCAGATGTTTGAGTGCTTGAATTTAGATTAAAATGCTAACACTTGCTTGAAATGCAGATTCTATAAGATGCCAGAACCTGGTCTCACAGGAATCCGTGAAATAGCCACGGATTAGTTTAGCTCAAAATCCGTGGAATAGCCACGGATTAGCTTAGCTCAAAATCTCAAATTTCCGTGAAACTGACACGGATTTCGCTACAATGCAAGTTAATGTCATATCCCATGGCTATTCCATGGATATTTGTTCCTATTGGTTTGTTCCAGGTCACGTGACTTTCAAGGTCCCAGCGGTCAGAACAAAAAACATGGCGGACAGTTCTCTCATTTTTAGTGAGAAAATCAATATTTTGACTTAGTTTCTGCATAAAAATGGATTTTGATCACATTTCTAGCGAGAAATATATGTTTTATTTTCTAAATATTCACTCAGTGAATGTACATAATCACTTTGTATGTTGGAATAGCCACGGGATATGACTGTCATTAACTTGCATTGTAGCGAAATCCGTGTCAGTTTCACGGAAATTTGAATGAGTCTGTGGCTATTCCATGGATTTTGAGTTAAGCGAATCCGTGGCTATTTCACGGATTCCTGTGAGACCATGTTGGATGCCAAGTCTACTTAAAAATAAAAACCATGAAACTTTGTTGGGTTTTAATATTTCACCCATCTGTAAAATTATGTCATGAGACATGATTATGTTTGATTTAATAGTACAGTAACATCTGATTTAATGTGATGAAGTCTGATAATCAGTATACTATATATATGGTATACTGTTTGTAAAAAGGTAAATTACCACAGATATAAGGTGAATGAATAATTCTCATCATAATCATGACAACAAAAATAGAGTTAGATCAAAACAGGGCCAATTAAAGACAAACACGTTGAATAGAGAACACTATTTATGTATTTTGAAGACCAATTTTTAACAAAACAGACTTTGTAAATGATAACCATAACCTCTGGCTGACTGCCTCAAAGACTGAAACATTTTTTCTCAAGTATCTGAGGCTTCAGGCGAACTCATACAGAACAGGGCTGAAAGGTCTGAGATGCAGATAGATGACTCGCTTTAAAAAATCAGAAATAAACTCTTGAAATCAATTCTGAATAACAGTTGAGAGGGAGCAAGGTTTGCCATCGAGTTTTATCCATGTTGTAACAGTTGAGACTACAATCAGTAATAATAAACCTACATTTTTGAATGATATGAAGACATGGGTGACTGTTGGGGGCCACTCAAGCCTGATTTCCACCGGGCGCGCTACAGCAGCGTCACGTCAGCGTCGCGTTCGCCGTTGCAAATAGGAAACACTCTAATCAATGAGAGCGTTTCCACCGGGCGCATAGCGTAACGTTACAGCAGCGTCACGTCAGCGTCTCTACGCGAGCATTAGGTAGGACTTCTATTTCTCCGCGAGACGCTGCCAAACCGCGTGAATCTCAACAGAGCAGATCACCAGACAGGAAGTCCGACTCAGAATCAGCGTAAAACACTTCCGCCCCTTTCAAAATAAAACACAATACGCAGTTCATGCAGCCTAAAACAACTTCACATCAACATTATGTTATGACCGAGGCACCAGATCAGCAATCAATCAATCAATCAATCAATCAATCAATCAATCAATCAATCAATCAATCAATCAATCAATCAATCAAAGGGTCTCAGAGGATCGTCGACACGGACGACAAGAGACTGATTGTTGAAGTGGAACATCATACAATCATTTATGACATAACATATTGTTTTTATAAGGATAGATGGTCAGATCAACAGATCTTTCACCTCAGAGAAGCAAAGTAAGCTGTTTGTTGTTGTTGTTGTTGTTTACTTAATACACACAGTTTATCCATAGACTGTATTTAGAGTTTAGAGTTTATCATGGGATCTTGCGGTCTCCTGTATGGTCAGGATTATCGCGTGATCTCGCATGTATACGACCGGCTCGCTAAGCTGACGTGCTGCTGCTGTAACGCGCCCGGTGTGAATTGACGCCAGGCAGAAGACGCAGCGAAACCGCGGTGGAGACGTGCCGCGGTGGAAATCCCCAGTAACACAAAGCAGTAGCAGTGATTGGCTGTCAATCACTACTACGTCAGCAAGATGGCGGCGGACGATTTACAGCTGAAATGCGGAGAAATCTGTGTTTTTTTTCTGCCTGTACACACGACCTGTATTGACGTTTTGGACGGGAAAACAGGCTGGTCAGATACGTGAATGAAGTCACTTGGTCCAAGTCTCAAGCCAATCTTAAGACATAAGGCATAAGAACGTTATTTTCATTGTAAGAATACAACAACATTTTGCTGGCAACAATCAGCAGCAACAGAATAGAAACAGCCAGAGAGGAGATTTTTTTTTAAAAGCTGGAAAAGCTGTTCCTCAGTCCGGATATTGATGTTGCGATATCTTTTCCCAGATGGAAAGGTGACAAACACACAGTGACCTGGCTGTGTTGTGTCTCTGCTGATGCTGCTGCTCTTCTTTGAAGGCAGAAAGCGTACGCAGCATCAGGTCTGGGAGGGCAGCTCCTACAATCCTCCAGCTGTTTTTACCTCCTCTGTCAGTTCTGTCTGTTGCTGAGCAGCTGTCAAACCAAACAGTCACACAGTGGCAGAGGATGCTTTGTGTTGTGGATCAGTAGGAGCTGATGAGCTGAGAGGAGACTTTGTTGTTGTTGTTGTTTTTACCAGGTTTGAGGCGATAAGGGACTATGTGATGTGAGTTCTATGGTGATGTTGATTCCCAGGTATTGATGCTGTCAACAATATCAGATAAGATCATATAAGATATGACTTTATGTATCCTGCCGTGGGGAAATTTAGTTGTCACAGCAGCTCAATATATATATACATACTGTACATTCTATACACATTCTTCATTTCTGCTATTTAGCATTTATTATTAATATACACTACTGGTCAAAAGTTTTAGAACACACCAACTTTTCCAGAATTTAACTGAAAATGATGCAGTTTAATGTCTCAGTGTACTCTGAAATTAATGCACATTTGCAACATTTAAAATTCTTTATTGAGCATGATAGTGTTTTGAAAGTAAAAAAAAAGATTCAAAATCACATTTTATGTTGGACTAAAGGACTAAAAAAAGACAGAAAATGACCAAAAAAAGACACAAAATGACAAAAAAAAAGAAACAAAAAGATACAAAATGACTTACAAAGACATGAAAAGAATTAAAAAATGGACAAAATAGCCCAAGACTCCATAGAGTTAAGTTGTTAACCCACTTCTTGTTCCCTGAAAAAGGCCTACTTGTATAATTCTGAAATGTACATTATTTTTCAGTTTTGGTTAACCTTACCTTTTTTTATTTACCTCTGGCAGTTCACCACTTACCTTTGTACCCTTTCAAGCTGTTCATTTGACTTGAACTGCTTGAATTAAAAAAAAACCTGGAAAAATCGGGGTGTTCTAAAACTTTTGACCGGTAGTGTATATAGATATATGTGTGTGTGTGTGTGTGTGTGTTTGTTGGTTTTCCTGTTTGTTTGTTTCTCTTTGCATTTTACAGATATTGCACATTGTAAAAAATATATTTTAGCATTTTAAATAGGTTAAATAAGTTTGTTGCATGTAGTAGTATGAACATCAATGAATAAATATTTTTAAATATATGCAGACATATACACAGTATATTATAAGTGGTATATGACATATATAAAATAGAAAAAATACAGAAAGCCTAATGTAGTCCTAATGTGGCCAGATGTAAATAAATAGTGATAGTGCAAATACATACGAATAAATAGACAGTTTTTGTGAAGAGAAAATAGAAATGTAAGGGTGCAATGTCAAGCTTTTATTCTGATGATTGGGTTGATTATTGATATCAGTTGTTACCGGTCCAATGGTAGCTAGCTCTGGCTAGCTCCGAATTAGCCTTCAAATGTCGGACGGAGATTGACGTTGTAATCTTTTGACAAGCAGCTCTTTTCTTTCCTCTAACAGATGAGTGGTTCAAGTCATTATGTCTCAAGTCTGTAACTTCCAAGTCCAAGTCAGGTCTTCAGTCATTCCTTTTCCTGCAAAGTCAAGTTGCAAGTCATCAAAATGGCGACTCAAATTCAGGTCCAAGTCACAATGACTTGAGTCCACATCTCTGGTCCCGACTACAATTCGTTCACAGAGGGTCCTTGACGACTGTTGCTAGGAACTGTCGTGGCAATTCTGGTCAATTGCACTAAGTTAGTGGGTGAGCTGGCCAAGAACAAAGCACTCAATACTCTGTTCAGCACAATTTATTAGTACATTCGTATTCCATACACCGCAAAATCCCGAATGACTCTTTCACAATACAACAGTCCCGTACACCGCTCGACTTATGTCTGTTGCAGTTCCCAGCATTGATTCTTCAGCAAGCCTCAATGTGGCCCTATCTTCCTGCCCTATGCATCACATCAGGACAGAGCCCCCTGGTCAACACGTTCCCCTCAGTCCTGGTGTTAGAATTGTTAAGTTCACAAAGTCAGTTCCCACAATGCCTTGTGTCTTGAATACCAAGTAGGTCGCCGCCTACTTACCACCATGTGGGAAACAAATTTCCTTCACAGAACCTTTGTTGCACACAACGCACAGGTGTTTGTTGCCGCCAGTGAAAACCAGCAAGAGTGCAAAAACATTGTCTTGATGTCCCAGTCTGAACTGGTGTGTGTGTGTGTGTGTGTGTGTGTGTGTGTGTGTGTGTCCTGCAGATGATGGCAAGCTGTCTCTGGATGAGTTCCAGGCTTTCTTCTCCGATGGCACGCTGAACGAGGAAGAGCTGGAGAAGCTGTTTCACACCATCGACTCTGATAACACCAGGTCAGCACTACTATACCTCTACTGTGTGTGTGTGTGTGTGTGTGTGTGTGTGTGTGTTTTCCTGCAGCATGCAAGATGACTGTGTAGCTGGATGAAATAAATTTGCATGCAGTGCTAGTACATTAATGCATGTGTAGGTGGTTACCACACCGTGACTTTTGTTTTTGATCACATCTCACTATCAATTATGAAGAAATGAAGAGATACGCAGCTGCTTTCCTGCTGCTCAGACTCTCATATCACACTTTTCAATTTTCTGGGTGTGTGTATGTGTGTGATCCCTTTGGTAGAATGTATGCAATTTATCCTGCAGCCAGAAAATGTCATATCCAGCTCTGAAAGCTCTTTTTATGGAGAACCTTTCGTGCCAAAGCCCTTTAGAGTAAGTGACACCTTCAATATGAAAATGACAAAGGAAAAAATAATAAAGGGAGAGCAGATAAGCAGACGGAGAAAGGAAATGATGAAAGAAGAGTGAGAAGTGAGAGAAGTTACCTGTTTTTACATCTCTTTTTACTTTCTCTCTCATCATCTGTTTTTGCATTACTCATCCTAACCTCTCTACAGTACATCTACTGCTCCTTAGGACATTGCGCTCTGATTGGCTCTCATTAAATCAATTTATTGACCCTTTATAATCGGCCAATCAGCTCATCCAGCCTGCAATCAGTAGAAGTGTGCTGACACAGTGGGATGTGAGTAATCAAAAGACTGACTGTTCATTTACACTACCTCAGGAAGCTGCAGGGACTTGAAATAAAATCAACCCAAGCATAACAAAAGCTGACCTTTATAGCTGTTGTAGAATTGAATTAGGTTCAATATATAAATCCTGCAGCAGGATCAGCCATTAGTGGAGATTTTTTTTTTCCTTTTTTAAATCAGTGCAGCAAGCGGAGCATGCAACCGCCCGCCGCCATGTCTGTGATGTCATGCCTCTTGGAGGTGGACGCGCTTTATAAATCTTATTCACTGCAGTGCGTGCAGTCAGAAAAGTTGCTTCTTATTACAGTTAAGTGGATTTGGCAACCACATGCCAAGCCTCAGCACTATCATGTGACAGCAGATAAGGTTATTGATTGGTCTGAGTAAAAGAAGAAATGACGGCGTAAGGGTTTCCTGTAGAAGCAGGAAGTTGATGGATGGCGAGGAGGGACGGAGCAGGCAGAGACTGAACGCTGTCCTGCTCTCAGTCATTCCTCTATCTGTCTCTGTCACTCTTTGCTTTTCTCTCATCTTGCATTGTCACATGTTTATTGACTTGTCCTCTTGTTTCCATCCTGTCTTAATCCTGTCTGCCTCTAAATCTTCTCTGTTTGTACATAAAACAGCTTAACCTTTCCCTTCTTTTTCTGGTTGATAAAAACAAATAAATAAATAGAAAAAAAACTGTATAGTCTATAGGTATTTTCCCTCATTTGTTGTTGTGCAAAACATCACAAAACAAAGCATATAATAAATAATAATAAGTAGTATTTAAAAATATGTAACTGTCATCATTGCAGTGCAATAAAATGGAGAAAATCATAACCGACATTTAAAAAAGGTCAAAATTTGGTGCAAAAGAGGCTTTAAGAGATTAAATTAAACTTCACTGTCCTGAACAGAAGTGCAAAAAGCGGTAAAGTGAGCGTGGGATGTTCAGGCACAGTGCTGAGTGGAGGCGACCTGCGTTGAGTGACATCTATATCGGCATGTGTATATGTTGTCCAATATGCACTGATATCACCACTTATTTTTTTTTTTTACAATACATGCAATGCGGAAAAAAGTTGGAACCTTTTCATGGGAATTAACAGGAATTTATTGGAATAAATGGGAATATGGGTAATATTTAACTCAACATTTTTTGTTGTTCAATGAGAGAATTTATTGTTCAATAAAATAATTAAGATTTGATAAAGTTTAACTTACAGATAAATATGTTGAAATTAGGTGTGCGCCGATGGATCGGCCGATTCCTTCACGTCAAACCGATCTTATCTAGCGATCTTATCTACCTAGATAATAACCCCCCACCGGCGAAGCAGTGCTCCCAACTTTGTTGCTAAATTCAGCAACTTTTCAGACTCCCTATTTTGCAAGAAAGCGACTAGAGACAAATCTAGCGACTCCTTCTTACTCTTCTTAACGAGACGCTAACGAGCCGGAGGCCGGCGCGTTAAGAAGAGCCGCCGTTAGCTACAGTTAGCTACAGTTAGCTCTGTAGCAGTACAGTGTGTATGTGCTGCTGCGCAGGTCTTCACTTAGCGATCTCTGTTTGTTTACAACAACCACGTGGGAAACCCTCTCCGTTTGTTTCTTCTTCTACAGTTTGGCATCTAGCCGCCACACTGTATCATCAAATGCTACGCTGCCTCCGTGTGGAAGGCACCAGTAATACAACTTTTTTTTCTTCCAGATATGATGAACTATTCGATTTTTTATGATTTAATGACTATTCGAATATTCGAAAATCGATGCCCTCCCTAGTTGTCTGTATGTTGTACAGAACAAAATCCACTTTATTTATGGTTGCAGTTCTCTTTTCCTTTATTTGTTAAAGAAAAATACTGCTGTGTTATTATTTTTCAATATAATAAGAGTCAAACATTGAAGGTGTATGCTGTGAGTTATAAAAAAATCGGTATCGGCCAAAATTGGAATCGGCAGGTCAGGCTTTTTACAAATCGGTGATCGGCCAGAAAATTGCAATCGGTGCACCCCTAGTTGAAATGTCATGTTCTTTAGTAGAAAGCAGTAGCAGTAAGACTCCCAGGACCCAGATTCAGATTTGGCCATTATGCATTAAGTTAAGTGTCTCTGCTGTAAACATTTCTGCCTCTGACTCCATCGCTGACACGCCAAACAGCGTCACTGGATGCAGGACGAGCAGATTTCTGCAGCTGTAAACTCGTCTCACTGTCAATGAAGAACTTACTGCTTCAATCCTGTTGACTCAACTACGTTTCAATTCCATAAATTCCCTGATTGCAATCACAAGCCCTTGTGAAACTTTGAGGGACGTTAATTCTAACCTACAAGCTGCCTGTATCCCTTACAAAAACACAATTACTGCTTTATTACCATTGTGAATTTGCAGCATCTGGATCTGCCATTTGGATAATAAAAATGTGCCACTTCAATTCTAAGCCAACTAAATGTTGGAGCGGTTACAACACTGACAAACATGCCCGAATACATTACATATTTAATTAGTAAACAGGAGAAAAAAACATTTAATGTTGGGCAAAACTAGACAGTTAGTGGGTATTTTTTAAAGCCCATCTGTCACAGGGCTTGATCAGGATTCATCCTGGCAGAAGACATGCAACTGCTTCTTAAGAAAATAAACGAGAGATCATCAAATCTGACTTTTTAACAAGGATCATTCAATCTAGACAGAATGTAATGGCCAGGGCCATTTGATGACACTTTAAATATTCAAATAGCAATATAAAAATGTTTTTTAAACCTCAGCTACAGTGTTTTTCCCCTTTAATGCACAACATTTACTGAACACAAATGTATAATTAAGACGAACAGAGACACAGATGGAGTGGTTCCGCCTGTCTCCTCCTCTGTCCCCACCTCTCCCATCATCAGCTACATCTCACATCTCTCCTCTGCTGGTTCTTTCTTTTTCTCTCTCTCCATCATACCTCTCCTCCCTTATTCTTCTCCTTCTCTCCTGGAAAGTCTTCTTTACGCCAGTGAAGGATTCGCTGCCAAATGAGTCCCTGCACAGTGAACTGAGCATGAATGATGGCAGCGGATTGATTCAGACTCCTGTCAGAGAGTCTTGTTAGATCGCTCCCTGCCTGCCAAACTCCAACAGTGTGTGTGTGTGTTTGTGTGAGAGAGAAAGAGTTATTGAGACTGCATGCATAAAGCCTTTCCTCTGTTTCTGACCCTGCTCTTCTCCATCCTTTCCTTCCTTCCTACTTTCCTTCCTTCCCTCCCTTTCTCTCCCTCTGCTGCTCCTCTGCTGTGCTGTGATAGTAATGTTGACACTAAGGAACTCTGTGGTAAGTGGACTGCCCACACACACACACACACACACACACACACACACACACACATGCTCACACACACTCCTCCCTACCGCTGCCCTCATTCACTCTCTTATCTATTATTAAAAAGTACTTCTCAGTTGAATTGCAGTTATTTTTCTTTAAAATATATGATATCAATTCAGCTACTGCAAATAATATTCTGACTTCAAAAGTTATATAAATCTTGTGCCAATTTTCCTGTGTGTGTGTGTGTATGTGTGTGTGTACAGACTACTTTGCCAAGCACATGGGGGACTATGAGGGAGTTCTGGCCTCGCTGGAAACACTCAACCATTCCATCCTCAAAGCCATGGACTTCACCAAAAAGGTACAAGTGAGTGTGTGTGTGTGTGTGTGTGTGTGTGTGTTAGACTGGGATGCTGGCTACTGACAGCTCTTCTTTGAACCTGGTCTCACAGGCATCCGTGAAATAACCACGGATTCGCTTAACTCAAAATCCGTGGAATAGCCACGGAATCACTCAAATTTCCGCGAAACTGACACGGATTTCGCTACAATGCAAGTAAGTATTTTTTCCTATTGGTTTGTTCCAAGTCACGTGACTTTCAAGGTTCCCGGCGGTCAGAACAAAAAACATGGTTTTTTCTCTACAGTTCTCTAATTTTTAGTGAAAAAAATCAATATTTTGACTTAGTTTCTGCATAAAAATGGGTTTTGATCACATTTCTAGCGAGAAATATATGTTTTATTTTCTAAATATTCACTCAGTGAATGTACATAATCACTTTGTATGTTGGAATAGCCACGGGATATGACTGTCATTAACTTGCATTGTAGCGAAATCCGTGTCAGTTTCACGGAAATTTGAGTGATTCCGTGGCTATTCCACGGATTTTGAGTTAAGCAAATCCGTGGCTATTTCACGGATTCCTGTGAGACCAGGTTGTCTTCTTTACAATTGTCATTTAATAGGTTTTCACTAGCACAGCCTCAAAAGTTGATACATTTTCTGAAGATATAAACCAAAATCAAGATGTCACTTACCGTCATGCCAGTTTTAGAATGTCAATTATACAGCAATATCTACCTGAAATGTAATAATACAAGCTACTGTTAGCCAATATAAGCCCTGACAGACCCAGTGAGGCTGTAGCACTCCCTCAGTGTCGAATTCACAAAGAATGGATTATGAGTCGTATCCATCATTACACATACAAGGTAGGATGTAAAATTAGTTCTGCTGAGACTGCTGAAATTTGCATTCATCTTTTATTGTCTTGTAATCCAATGTAATCTTGTGGTGAGCAGCATCTTCATGCAATAACATGAATAAGTCTTGGGGTGATGGTCTATTGAATCGACTCATCAATGGTGTGAATCAACTGGCAATGACTATCTAGCTGTCCATGCTTTTACATTTTGTTTTGCCAGAAAAACACTGTCATGGTGAATTTTAAGCTGTACATGTACTCCTTTTTTCGACCAAAGCAGTTCAAGGGTCGGTTTCGATCAGTTCTTTGTGTTGCGGCTGCCAAAGACCCAGCTCCCAGCCAGGAAAACTGGTTCCAGAGCGGCACCAACTCTTTTCTGGTCTCGAACCACAAACCACTTACGTCAGGGGCAGGGGGCGGGGTTATCTGACCAACACGACCAACTAAAACGTGTATCACTCTTTTTTATTTTATTTGTTTAACTGCAATGTGATCGAAACCATGTTACGTTCAGTGTTAATAAGAATGTGATCGATGTCCATAGCAATCCATCAACAATCCAATCGACTTTTGCAGAAGTTTTACATACAGTGACCCAACCCTTACATGAATTCAGCTGACTGAACATATAGTATAATGGCTGGATAGTATCTTAGTGTGTGTGTGTGTGTGTGTGTGTGCGGGCATTCTGGAGTGCGGCAAAATAATGGGATGTGAAGTTTCTCCCTTGTGCTGGTTCAGATTGTGAGTGTATGAGTGCATTTGTTTGTGTGTGTGTGTGTGTGTGTGTGTGTGTGTGTGTGAGTGTGCGTGTGTGTATGTGTATGTGTGTGTATTTCAGTTGGGGAACACTGATGTGTTATCCTAGTTTTTCCCATGTGCTATATATAGCACTCATGTTAGAAAACTGCTGTTTGTGTGTGTGTGTGTGTGTGTGTGTGTGTGTGTGTGTGTGTGTGCAGCACTCTGACTCTGCTCTGTGTGTCTCTGTATCTGTATCCAACAGCTCTGTCTTTATCTTTCTTTCAGCTGCAGGCCATGCAGCAACGCACACACACACACACACACACACACACACACACACACACACACACACACACACACTAAAAAACCACTTGCCCTCACTCACACACAACCTCAGGCTAGTTTCTCTCTAATGAGCAGCCATTGTCCAATCAATCAGTTGAGTGTCTCTCTTGTTCTATTGCTGCATCTCTTGTGCTCTCTGTTCTTCTCACTCTCATTCATACTGTCCACACACACACGCACACACACACACACACACTCTCTCTCTGGGGCTGTGATATCATTATACTGTCTGTTGTGGGCAGTGTGGAGGAGCTCCAACAGTACTCTGAACCAGCTCAAAGAGTCAAATAGCCGGAGTGAAGCACAGACACTGCTGACGAGTCAAATATTGATGGAGGTTTTATGTGTGTTTCAGATTTCACAGCTACAATAGATTTTACTGCAGAGAGAGGGCTGGGAGGCTAACTATCTTCAAACACGGTCCAGAGGCTTCCAGTCATTTAGCAAACATTTATTTTTAGATTTTTATGTTGCATTGCAGTGTTTTCTCTGCCTCTGTGTGTTGCTCTTATGTTCCCTTCTTTTTTTCCTCTGCTTGTGCTTTTTATCACACTGATTGCGACCACCGCACTGTGGCTCAGACAGGAGCTATTTATGAGCTAAGTAGAAAATCTGCAGGAGCTCAGCATGGTGCAAAGCATAACTCCAGCATTCGTTTTAATAAAGGCAGTCTAGTGATGAGTGGGGGCGCTAAGGCAAACGCCGGCCAGCAAGGCGCTGCATCGGCCAATCAAATGCATGCAAGCACAAATTCCTGGTAGATTACTTTGTAATGTGAACAATCAGTCATTTCTGCTGTTTTACCTCATAATCATCAAAATGAAGGAAAAGAGTTTCAGCCAAGATAACTCACTGTCAGTTATAAACTCCTCTCTGAGTGTAGTCTTCAGTCCACAGGTCCATTTTAAATTTATGTCACACAATCTTCACTTATGCCTATACATACTATTTATCATCAATATTTGAGAGCTGAAAATGTGAAGAATAATTTGAGATGCATCAACACAAGTTTTTCTACTCATAAATATGCAACAAACATGTTTTGGTCAGACGTGCATTCCAGTCTTGAGGTTTAGACTCTATCAGGTCTAGAACATTGTGATTGTAGTTCATGAAGGTCATTCCCATGCTCGGTTATGTCTCATAAGTTGTTGCAGCAGTTTTTGCCTTGATAGGAGTTGTTACAGATATTTTTCGTGCTTTTATTTTGAGTTTTCTGTAAAAATGGGATGTTGTTATTGTTACATCCTCTGAATGCTCTAGGTGTCTAGTCTATGGTTGTAAAATTCCACGAGGCTTTGATTAGCCTAGAGGTTTAAAAAAAGTTTAAAACATTTTTCTCATTACTATAAAATGCTACAATGTGGCTCAACAACATCACACAATAACACAATTGGGCTCAAAGGATCCACAAGAGTTTCAGTTTTTCAGTCATACCCAGTTTCAATTTCAAAATACAGGCAAAAATAACATTTAACCCATTGACGCCTAAAACTTCCTGTAAAACCTCTGGGGGATTTTAAAATAAGCCTCTAAAACCTGAAGTTTTTCTGGAAATTCAACAGAAGTGTCAATGCTTCTACTAAATAATAGATTTTTCAGCCTCTGTAGCTGATAGAAATTAAATTCAAAAAGTATTTGAGAGCGTATACAAATACTACAAAACGATGTATCTGCTTTCCAGGCTTCAATGGGTTAATGAGAAAAAATAGAATGTTTTTCTGCCTCAAAGCGCATGGGATTTACATAAAGTGGGCATGTCTGTAGAGATGAGACTTGTGGGTACCTTTAGCACCAAATTTTATTCAGATATCTTGAGGTCAGAGGTCAAGGGACCCCTTTGACTATGGCCATACCAATCTTTTCCTCACTACAATTTAACCTAAATTTGGACCTGATATGGTTGGTACCAATCATTTCCTTAGATTTTCCTGTTTCATAGGATACAAGTATTGTCACCTTCGCCTGTAGCCTTAAAACTGACACCTTTGTCCACTTCAAGTCAAATGGTGCAGATTAACGACCAAATTTTAACCTCTTACTACCCAAAGTTATTTCTCATATCCTTTGAGCAAGACTTTCATTATATCATGATTAGCCAATTCTTGTTTCAAAGGCAGCCTCCTCAGAGTCTGGAGCTTATCTGCTCCTCAGCAAAGGTCTAAGTGGACAGTGTGAGTGCTAATCCACTAGCAGGGATAAGAGTCTAAGTCACTGTGCTGCCAGTAAAAGCTGCATATGTTTCAATTTTACACTGTAAAGCAGGAGCAGCAGCAGCAAGGCTCATTTCTTCATCTTTTCCTCCTGCACACATCTTTGTCTTTACCTTTCACTGCCTCCTTTCTGTACGTCTGGTCTCATTATTTACCTCCTCCACCTCCCCCAGTCTGCTGCAGTCCCCCCTGTCTCATTTCTCTCTCCTGCATTCTGTCACGTTAAAAAAAAAAGATGAATAACTCCATATTGTAGATGTCAAGCTATAGATCAGTCAGATCAATATATCATGAATAAGAAAAGAGTAGAAACGATGCGTGGAATTGGTTGTTGTGTTTTACTTTGACCCATAAGAACCCAGACCCAGTTATCCTTAAAGGAAAATTATGGTGTTACACAACAGAACAAATGGATCACATAGAACACATTAATGATGTTTTTTTTTGTAATTTCTACCCCTAAATGTCAAAGATCTGTGATGTGACATAAACGTTACACTGGGCGTTTATGGTATTTATGTTTATGATATTTCTTATTTTAAAATAAAAAAAAACTAGACACATTTTCTGCTCACAGAAACATAAGTTTGCCTTTTTTATTACAACAAATTATTTGTCAGATTTGTTTTAAAGTAGCAAAATAAGAAAGAATCAATAATAAATAAAAAAACAAATAACTATTTGCCTTTTTGTTTGCATCTCCATAACATATACCAACATTGTGACTTTAATTTGCTCAGGAAATATGGTCAGAACAAGTTAAATGCAATAGGATTGCATTGAAGAACACCCTATTAACGGATTAGAATTGTTAAATGCACTGTAACAAATTGCTGTAAGAAAACAGCCAAATTGTGACAGTAACATACTGTTTTCCATTAAAACGGTATTATACTGTAGAAAACAATGCATTCTGGGCAATATTTGTTGGTAGCTTGTCGTTTCCCATAAAATATATTATATATATCTATGATATTTTCTAAGTCTCTTCTTGTCCACATTTTAATGGCTGTATTTTACTCACTAACTCATTCAGTATATGGTATATTAAAATTACTAAGGTTACAGTGAAGACAGCACTTAATTCATAGTGATTGGCTTTCAGACAGTAATTTGCTCTATTTACAAAAAATGACTGCATTGTATACTGCAACAATATTTCAACTAGCTTCAGCTCTATACTGTGTTTTATTCTACTGTAAAAATCAATGAAATGCAGGATTTTACTGGAATTCAGTATGTGGTTTTATCACAGTAACATCGTGTAAAGTAGATAACAGTAGAGGAACTGTAAAATTAACAGTAGAATACTGGCAACCCTGCTGCTAGTGTTTTACTGTTAATTTACAAGACAATTGTTTACAGTGTGGGTTGAAACAAAGTGTTTGTTACACGGGTGTCACCATGGGTTCTTATGGGTTAAAAAAAAAAAGGTTTCTAGACAACATCCATGTATAAACTGAAGATAATTTCCAAATTGAGGCTGATGTGAGGAGGCGGAGTGGGTGGAGCTAAGAGACAGAGCGTGATATTAGCTGGAGCGGAGGGCTGTAGCCTGAGCGCTGGCCTTTTAGAGCCCAGTGAGAATTGATTAGCTCTCCATTCACCTCAATGAATATAGACACAGAGAGAAAGACTGAGTGGAATAGGATGGCAGACTTCGTACTCAGCTGTTACCTACAGTAAAGTGGGATGGGGGTGGGGGTTATTCTGCGGGAATTTATACCCCAGCAGTATTGACTCTGCTCGGTGCCAAATCCTTGCCAAATCCTCAGCCAGGAGCCTGCTCCCGGAATAAAACATATTGCCTACAGTGCAAACTGCGAGAAACCAGAGAGATGCTCTCTGTCTGTGTCACCATCGCTCATCATCCTTCCCTTGGTGCTCCCAGAGGGACGGCCAACATACTAATAATTCATGCAAATGTGATATTTCCATTCACTTCATGCAGTATTCATTATTTTGACTGTCAAGGTATCAATTAGTGGAAGCAGTCGTTGCTGCCAGTCTTAGGGGGCTCATGAGATTCAGCAAATGAGCTGATCATAAAGTAATTAGTGGTGATTAATAAACTCAAATCACCTCTGACCCCACATCAGATCAGTCCTGGTATTAATTGTAATTATCCTGCTAATTCACAAAGGAAGCAGCAGAGTTATTTCAAAGACATAATTACCTTTAGATGGTGAGATTACTGCAGCAGCTTAAGAGATTGATAAACAGAAGATCTGCTTTGTGTCTGTTGCATATGCTACTTATTACTCATTTTATTATGCTGCAAAATGGTGGAAACCAATCCAATCTGCATTAAAACAATTATTCTCAACCTTTTTCTGTAAAGGAGCCCTAAATTGAAACACATTAGGGAACAGACCCCCATCTGAGAAGATTTAGCTTCCAGGACCTCCATCTGGAAAGATTGTAGCTGTTAGATATACAAAGAGTTGGGATGCTGTCTAAACACAGAATGCGATCATTTGCTCGACCTTTGTGACACATATTCCATTGAAAACTGTACCGAGACAATATATATTCAATGTTTGACCTGATAAACTGGTTTTATTTTTGTAAATTTACATTCATTCGGAATTTCAGTTGGAGTACACTGAAAAAAGAACCAACTTAATTGAATTGTTTCATTTGGTAACACCTAAATGAATTAAATTCTTTCAAATTAATTTAAAATCAGTTGTGTTAATCTAGCTTATTAAATTAATATGAAAGAACTTAATTCATGTAGGTGTTACCAAATGAAACAATTCAATTAAGTTGGTTCTTTTTTCAGTGTAGTTAAGAGTATTTAAGTCCAGAACAGTGGAGGAATTGAATTATGACGCTTACTCACTGCTATAATTAATCAAATAGTGAAAAATGATTTCCCATTTTTCTTGAACTCCCTCACACACCCCGGAGGTTCTCCTACCCTGCTTCAGAACCACTGAAAACAAAACATGCCCAAGATTTTGGAGGCTAGATAATGTTCACACATTTTCAACAGTCAAAACATTTAGAAAGAAAGAGTTGTGCCAACCAATCCAACGATAGTGATGGATAATGATGGATGCATTGTTAACGTTATTAATTACACCTTTTGCTTTTCCTGCAAAGGCAAGTCGAGGTCTATTCTGCTACTTATCTAAATATGAACCAAAGTGTGGCTGTAAAGAAGTTATCTAATTGTATTCACTACAAATAGAAACTAGTGCACCAACAATACTTAATAAACTAAGTATCCTACTGAATGTAAAAGTAATGTGCCTGAGGCAGTGGTGGAATGTAACTAAGTATATATACTCAAGTACTGTACTTAAGTACAATCTTATGGTACTTGTACTTTACTTGAGTATTTCCATTTTATGTAACTTTATACTTCTACTCCACTGCATTTTGAGGCAAATATTGTACTTTTTACTCCACTACATTTAGCTGACAGCTTTAGTTACTTTTCAAATAGAGATTTACCATGAAAAACGTGATCAATTTAAAGCGATTTAACATTTTATTTTGATTAAACAGCATAACAGTAGCTATATTAGGTGGTTAAATGAGTCCTATATACACAAAATGAAAACGCTGCTTACATAAATGCATCAAAAATCATATATATTGGAATATGTAAAACAATCTGAATGGGTCCATTCTGCATAACGAGTACTTTCGATACTTTAAGTACATTTTGATGCTGATACTATTGTTCTTTTACTTCACTAAGTTTTGAATGCAGGACTTTTACTTGTAGTGGAGTAATTTCACTAATAGTAATAGTACTTTTACTGAAGTAAAGGATTTGAATTTTTTTCCGCCAATGGTAAACAAACTTATTTTTATATTATAAAATCTATAAAAAGCAGGTGCAACCATCACAGGACAAACTTGTCGTGTCAAATGAATCCCAGTGGAATTATGAAATAGTGTCCGATTGATTGTGGTATAAATGGCTTCAACAGACATTTTTCTTTTCTTTTGTTTGTTTCTATTATCTATGTATTAATCAACTGTTGCTTTAATGAATTCTTGAACAAACACACGATCTGCCTCAGGCTGCAGAGTTGTGATGGTGTTTGTTCACGTCGTGTAACTCTGCTCCATCCAGAAAAACAAAATGATTTCCTGAATTCCCATTTGTAAAGTCACTGTTGTCATGCTTCTCTGGGATTGGCTCATCTGTTTCAGAGCGTCGACAGACACCATATGGCATATTTATTAATCACCAAAGCCTATAACTTTACTTTTAAAGTTATCAAATGGAGAGATATGTTCCCCCTTCAATCAATACCAGAGTACAGATAAACAGGTTGAAGCAACTGTGCTGTGAGTGTTTGACCAATCAGACACAGTTATCTCTGAAACCCCATCCTGAAGGCTCCTGAACTTACAGATAGCACACTGCAAAAAAAAAAAAAAGTTGGGTGAACTCAAAATTTCAAGGCAACAAACTTCGATAAAATTTTAAGTTGGACAATTAAACTAAATATTTTAAGTTTTGTTTTCTGAGTTTGCGCAACTCTGAATTTCTCTGGCACGATTGTAACGCCGCTATGAAATGTCAGCTAATGTTTTGACCACAATGTTGAGTTAGCATTGATACGCTAATGGCTACTCTTGTAGCTGTAACAAGCAGCGCCGCTAGCATCAGTTAGCCGCTAGCATCAGTTAGCCGTTAGCATCAGTAAGCCGCTATCATCAGTTAGCTGCTAGCATCAGTTAGCCCCTAGCATCAGTTAGCCGCTAGCTTTCGCTAATGACCAAATTTCCCAACAAAGAAATAAGAGTTATCAGAACTATTGTCCCTTGTTGTGAACCCCAACTTAAAGATATAAGTAACAACAACTCACCAACTTGTTTTTGAGCAGACAACTGGCTTCCTTTGTTGTACTAACTTACATTATTGCCCTAAATGTCAATAGTTTATATTTCCAAGTTTTACCAAATTAAATCACTGTTTTAGGCCAAAAAGTACAAGTTGGCTTTTTTTGCAGTGCACTACCCCATGATCAGGGTGGTTTGGGGGGTAAAATGACCTCAGAAAATGTATTATTTAGACCCTGATCCCCATGGTCAAAGGCCCTATGGAAGTTGCTGTAGTTGCAAAGGGGCACAAGTTTCTCCAATTAAAACATTTTTGGAGTTGACACTTCTTTCAAAAGTTTTTTGTTTTTCACACTGACACAAAGTGCAAACTGTTAACTTTTCACCATCGCTTCCGCAGCTCCTGTCACCTCAATAGTTCTTTACAGGCTTCTATGGTGACAGTTGCCAAGGAGGCTGGACACTTTTGGGACAGTTGTCTTGGAGACAGGTTGACTTGATGTCAGCTTGTTAAAGATTGCTCGGCTATCTATGAGCTATTTGCAATCAGATCCCACGCGTGTCGTCATTCAGCAACAGACTGTGGGCATCATTTGACGTCTTCCTGACAGTTCTGCACTTCGCTCCGGTTTCTCCGGCAACACCCATTTCCAAGAGCTCATTTTGCGAAAAAGATCAAAGATGGCGGCCATCAAAAATTATAAGCAGCGAATAAAAGTCTGAAAGAAAACTTTAGGAAAGGAAATGACAGTTTGTTTGCATGTGTGCTTCTTAACTACAGCAGCATCTTACTCATATTCCCAGATGACACCTCTAAATGTCATGATTTAGAGAACAAATACATAATCCACGGGGATGGAGCAAATGTGCTGAAATGCTTCAAATCCAGTGCTGTTTTAACTTTAAGTCTTTTTGTGTGAAAGCTTTTATGGCACGATCAGAATGAGAAGCGGTTTCGGAAAACAATTTTAATTGGCTCTCGAGCAGGTGGAGATAAATACCACCCCACCCCTACCCAAAAGGCCTCCGTCTGTGTGTGTGTGTGTGTGTGTGTGTGTGTGTGTGTGCGTGTGTGTGTGTTGGTGGTGATGAGAGCCGAAGCGTGCGACAAAAAGAGAACAGGCTGAATTCATTAAATCTCCTGTCCTGTCTTTCCTGTATAAATGTTATGTTTAATGAGCCACTCTCATTAGCACTTTATTTTTTCAAGCCCTCACTGACTGAGCTGCTGCACTCATCGACAAATTTTCAGGCACACACACACACACACACACACACACACACAGTTTCTCTCAGACTAAAATCTTGTTAAGCCTGTCCTTTTTTCAAAATCTGTTCAGGAAATTGTTTCGTGCCGGTGAGTGACCCTCCTTGAGCTTTTTACCTGCTTCTCCTCTGACTCCTCCTTCTCATCTCCTCTTCCTCTCGCCTCTCTTTTCTCTCATCTTCTCCTCTTTCATCTCCGCTCTATTGTCTCTCTTCGCCCCCAAGCCACCGCCGCCTTCCCCCACCTCATCCTCTCCTTTCTTCATGAAGATTAAGGTGAAGCGGATCACGGGGCAGAAGGAGGCTATGTGGTCTGTACACAAAGATGTGTGGGGTGTGATGAGGAGAGTAAGAGGAGGGGAGGGGGGGTTATGGAGGAGATCGAGAGGAGAAGAATGTGGGAATAAAGATGAGAAGGGGAGAGTGGATGAGGCAGAGGGGGTGTGGCGAGGAGCGATGATAGTGATGAATAAAAAGATGAAACAGAAGTCAGTGTGTAAAACATCTCAGCTGGCTCAGTCTGTGATATGATATGATTCTTTGTGGAGCCTTCATCACTTATTCATTAGGGTTTAATGGGGTTTCAGATTAAGATTGTGCAAAGATAGACACACATGTATCACTAAGTGGTGTCATGTTGGAAATGCAACGGTGAAGTGTTGCACTGTTACAGCTGATGCTGTCTTCTTGAACTTTTATCCTTGTGAAGAGCCAGATTGATTTTCACACCCTTAATAAATGGAGCACCGAAACTGACAAAGGGCAGTAAAAGGTTATCAGTCATAAATGGAACTGAATACATGATTAAACAAGAAAAAAAAATTCTGATATAATAATAAATCAAGTGAGACATTTTCTCATTTTGCATTGAAATGAATGGACCAAAATGCATGAAATTAGACTTTTTACACATCATCATGTTGTAGTTATATTGGCATCCTTCATATCTGCAAAATAATTTAACTTTGCATACATACCGCTGTAGTAGCAGCAGAAAGCATAACTCTGAACTCCAGTCAGAAAACAAGCATTTTAAAAGTCATACATATACGTCAGGGGCAGGGGGCGGGGCTATCTGACCAACAAGACCAACTCTGTGCTGTTGAAAGAGACCAACTAATATCTGTATCATTTATTTGATTTGTTTACCTACAATAGGATTGATACGGGCAAGTGCTACCGCGCTAACGTTAGCAGCCGATCAACAGCGTGCTAACGTTAGCAGCCGATCATAGCCTGCCAACGTTTGCCGACGATCAATAGCGTGCTAGCGTTAGCGGGCTAGCAAGTCCAAGTCCAACTCGTTGGACTGTTGAGAGAGACCAACTACTTCCTGGTTTGCCTCACTGCTCAGACCTGGAGGTTGCTGCCTGGCTTATTCTGATACACATGATTCCCTCCAGAGTTACGTCTGGTGTAGCCAATATTTCTGTTATTGCAATTGTTAAAATTGTAAAAAAAACTAATCATCATATTAACATAAAGAAAATAACACATGTACCACAGGGATAATAGGGAATAAATAATTGATTTTCTATGTGTGCTAAAACCAAAAGAAATGTATTTGCTCAGGTGAAATTACAACCTGCTTTCACTGTAACATGATAATTTGATAATTTGCTCCAGAATGTGAGGGCGCTTCATAGATTACATACATGGCAGGTTTAATGATTACAAATTGCTGAATGTCCCAAGGCGATTCCACTGCAGTGCACAGACAGCAGTGTGTACTAGTGTGTGTAGCGAGCCACCTGCTGCCACAAGTTCAGTCTGGGGCATTCCTGCAATCACAGCAGTCCAGCGACACACACATGCACGAATATATTATACACACATGTATCACTAAGTGGTGTCAACCCTGAGAGCAAGTCCATTCCTCAGAGGAGGTGCACTGTAAAAAAGGTTTGTAGAAATAACAGTAAAACTCTGTCAAATACATCAGAAATAGGGCATAAAATGAAAAATTGTATATCACCGTATTAGACACTTTTAATTACCGTAAATCAAAGAATAGCGCAAAACTTTTACTTTTTTCTGTCATAAACTGGAAGAAACACACAGG
Source organism: Centropristis striata (assembly GCF_030273125.1). Classification (NCBI taxonomy): domain Eukaryota; kingdom Metazoa; phylum Chordata; class Actinopteri; order Perciformes; family Serranidae; genus Centropristis; species Centropristis striata. The sequence goes on from NC_081522.1 coordinate 2,792,118, forward strand.
TTTTAGGTAAAATATAACATTTTCATGCAAAATTTATGGAGAAATACCATGATGTGTGAATGAATGACACAATTACCCTAAAAATAACAGGATTATTCAGACTAAATTACAGTTTTTGCTGATATTTCCATTTAAATTTGGAATAGAAAATCCACTCACTGTAATTTTTACGGTGAAGTTCTGCCAACCACAGCTGCCGGTATTTTACCGTAAATTAAACAGATTATTTTTTACAGTGTGGAGTGAGGAAGGAAGGGGAGAGAAAAGGAATTAAGGAAAGATCGAAGGTGCGAACAAAAAGTTGGGGAAGTGTAGGAGGTGGTGTAATAGAACAGGAGTTTGAAATAAGTCAAGAGGTCAATAACACAGATCCACATTTTGTTCATGGCTGCCATCACTGTCTGTTTGAGGAGGCGGCTCAGTCAGTGTAACTGATTACTGATTACATGGTTTCATTTCATCATTCAGCTGCTGAGTGGTACTTTGCTAAAACATTTCACATCTCTAGGCTCCTGCTTTTCTGTTTCATGTAGGAAGTTATTGCACTTGAGCTACAGACAGAGCTTCCACTGACACCAGCTCCACCATTAGAGCAGAGACATACTTGCTGTAGATTACGTATTTGTGTGCACATGATGTCTGTCTCACGTGTCCTTCATGTGTTTTGAGCGTTGGTTGTGCGTAACACCAGAAATCAACACTTTGGTCCACAAGATACAAGACACACATGAACAGTACACTCTCAGAAAATAAAGTACAGAATTGTACCTTTCGGGGCACAATGGCTTGTCACTGGGGTAGTACCCTCTCAGAAAAAGGGGTACAATACGAGTCCTTTTTTGTCCCCCGAGGTACAATCTACACTAATGTACCCCCTAGGGCCAATTATTGGACCTTAAGGTACCTATATGTACCTTTTTGAGGGCCAAAAAGGTAAATATGGGTACCCAAGTGGTAAAAGGTACAAATATGTACCCTTCCTTTTACATGCTGGGGTACAATAGACAATCTGTGTTAGGCTCTACAAATGACAGTAGCCTAAATATTGATTATTGTTTAAATAATTATTTAGTCTTTCTTCAGCAGTAGTTTAGTTCTACTTTTTTAATTTTAAACAATTTTACATTGTTTAGTTAAATGAAAATGAAATGTGAAAATTAAAAAAAAACATTCTGATAAAGTGAAAACTTATTTGTCTTTTGTATAATGTAGATACACAAAAATATATAAAATTAAATACTGGTACAATACTGTACCCTATAAAGGCTAATTTTGTACCTTTTTTAAAGGTCCATTTTTGTACTTCAAAATAAGGGTACAAAAAAGTACCTTCTGAGGGTACTGCCCCAGTGACAAGCCATTGTACCCTTAAAGGTACAATTCTGTACTCTATTTTCTGAGAGTGTACCATCTGAAGGTACAGTTTTGTACCCTTGACACTGGGTACTTATTTGTACCCTTGTGGTTTGTACCTTACAAAGACCAATCTTGTACCTCTGGTGGCAATTTTGTACCCTTTATTTGGAAGTTTTAAAAAATGGACCTTGAAAACGGGTACAAAATTGGCCTTTATAGGGTACAGTATAGTACAAATATTTATTTTATATTTTTTTGTGTGTATCTGCATTATACAAAAGACAAATACATTTTAAATTCATCAGAATGTATTTTTTATTTTCACATTTCAATTTTATTTAACTTTAAACAATGTAAAATTGTCCATTGGAGGCAAGTCCATTCTCCCATATCAGAACATACAATATTGACTGGATGATTGGTAATTTTTCATAGCTGCAAATCTGCTCACAAAAAATTTTCTATTTCAAGGCTACTCAAAAAATGGCTTAGAAGTTAAAATCTTCGTTGAATACTTAAGGAACTAGTGAAACCTTCACATTTAAAAGTATAACTACTACTGAAGAAAGACTAAATAATTATTTAAACAATAATCAATATTTAGGCTACTGTCATTTGTAGAGCCTAACACAGACTGTCTATTGTACCCCAGCATGTAGAAGAAAGGGTACATATATTTACCTTTGTAGATTGTATACAGGGGTACAAAAAAAGGACTCGTACTGTACCCCTATTTCTGAGAGTGTAGGGACAGTGTAGTAGTGGTCCTGCCCATTTTCACGCGGTGCTGGATTTAACGCCCTACTTTTAATCTACGATGGCCCTGCTGTCACTTTGTGCTGCCGTGATCCAGGGATGGAGTACTCGAGACCTGGACTCAAAGCCCGATTTTCTTGACTCGAAATCATGCAATGATAACTTGACTTGGACACAGACTTTAACATTGGGGTCTCTGGATTGGACTCGGAGTCGACTTTGTAGTCTATCACAGTAGACCTTTCATAGTGCCGTTTGATGATGGGACATTTACGGCTCTGTAACGTCTCGCCTCCACTATGAGCGTGCCCGAAGCGGGATGCTGGGATCAAATGATCCCACCAATTTTTCGCCTCCAGAGTTAGTCACAGAGGCAGAAAATTGGTGGGACTGTTGGAAGCGGGACCACTATGAACGGGCCATCGAGGCGATATTTGATATCTAACACACGCCTACCATTTGGTCCGACAGTCTTCAAATCACCGTTCTGCAGCACAACAACTGCGGCAGCCATTGCTAACTGTACACAGCATCCACTGCTTTTGTAAACAAACCGGCATGCTAACTGTACACGCAGCTTATCGTAAACAAACTGGCATCACTTACAGTGCACAGAGTGTCCGGTGCTTGTTGTAAACAAATGGAGGTCGCTTAGTGAACACATACTGCTGTAGCACATACACACTGTACTGCTACAGAGCTAACTGTTAGCCTATTAGCACTGTGCTACTGTGCAGCACTGATGCTGCTCTGTCACTATCATCTCCTCCCACCTCGCTCTGCGACGCCAGACTGCACTATGAAAGGTCACGAATATCACGCCTTCGCCGGATCACTATGAACGCCCTAAGACAGAGGTGTCAAACTCTGGCCCGTGGGCCAAATTTGGCCCGCAGTATAATTATATTTGGCCCGTGAGGAAATACCAAAATATAATACTACAAATCCCAGAATGCTCTGCTGGTGTTTTGGCTTGAACACAGTAGATCAGTGTGGAGCAAACTGAGCAACAATTAAAGTTGTCTTTATGCACTTTTTCTTGCTAGTCCAAGGCTTGAATGGTTGCACATTCATTGAAGGATATTATTATTAGTCATTTGGTTTATTATTGTTATTTTATTCTTACATTAATTTTTAACCTGTGGAAAAAGATTACTGTTTAATTTAAATTTAAAGAAGGCAGCATATAAAATAAAGGGACATACGATTTTTATTTAAATTTTATTTAAGAAATGAATGCCATTGATGTGTTTGTTTGTTTTATTTGATATTCGATTTTGAATATTTGCGATATTAAGTTATATCAAGCTTTGCTTGTTCCGTTTCGTTTGAACTTGTTTAGGTCGATTTTTTCAATAAATATCAATGTTGGCCCGCGACTTTGTCCAAGTTTAAAATTTTGGCCCACTGTGTATTTGAGTTTGACACCCCTGCCCTAAGGCGTTAAGCTGGTACAGATCTTTCTGGCAATATAGCGAGACATTTGCGGGACTGCACTATGAAAGGGGCTACTGCTGTGATCTCAGAATTAACAATAATGTAACCTCCTGGAGTGTTGCCATGTTTGTTATTTACATCCTGAAAACCCAGTTGTTCAGTACAGTCTGACTTCTCTGGTGTGCCCTCTAGTGGAATCCTCCAGTACCACACTTTGTACACAGGCGAGTATGTGAACAACCCTCGTCACGATGCAGCTGGTTTGGAAGAATTTATAAATGTGGGTTAAGGGGTTGTGGCAAAGCTTTGGGCTTTAGCACGTGGCTTCCTCAGTTTCATTGTAATAGAGGTCTTTACAGGTCCTGAAATCCTTGATTAAACCTCAAAATAGGGAATGTGCTACCCAGACCCGAACCCTTCAACTATTACTTGCTGTGTATAGACACAACTAAGCTACTATAAGACTGTCCGTGTATAAATCCAAATCTCATCAATCCCCGTGTCTCTTTAGGAGCAGCACAGATGTTCAGCTTTCGCCATCTCTGCTTTCTGCAGATCCTCTCGTGTCAGCTCAGGACATTGCTTCATCATCTTTTTTTTTTTTAGACTTATTTTAATAAAACTCAAGCTCATCTCGCTTGACTTTAGAAAGATTACACTGTCATAAATAAATAAGGACTGACAGGTAGCCTGAAACTAATTTACCAAAGTTATATATAGCTGCAAAGGTTTTTTCGATGAGGCAGCAGTTGATTTCAAACATTCAGACTTTTTCAGAATTCACAATAATCACATTCATCTCCATCAGTGAGAGCAGTCTTCACTGTAACAGTAGAACCTCCCCCCTCCTGCTAGCCTACATTAGAATTGCAGATAGGGTTTTTCCAGTCAGCTCCTCTAAGAATTGGAGCAACAACGCAGCAGGGGAGCAGCCAGAGTGTTGAATGTACAGTACACCTGTCTGTCCCCTGTGCACGTGCTTGGTTGTTGTCGTGTTCAGAGTGGAGGTGAGCGTCCGATCCACAGAGTCTGTGACTGACTGACTGCATCCTGCATGTCTCCCACAGCTGTTAATGATGTGGACATGAATAATTTGTGCGTGAGTGTGTATGTGACAGTGAGAGAGAGGAAGAGAACCGGCAGAGTGTGTGTTGTGTTGTCAGCTGGGTGTGTGCTGACTGATGAGGTTACACCCATAGCATGAATAATACAAAGACTGTAGGAGGGAGAGAGAGAGAGAGAGAGAGAGAGAGAGAGAGAGAGAGAGAGAGAGAGAGAGAGAGAGAGAGAGGGAGAGAGAGAGTCTATGTGAGTCTGTATGTGTGTTTGTGTGTGTGTGTGTGTGTGTGTGTGTGTGTGTGTGTGTGAGAGAGAGAGAGTCTATGTGTGTGTGTGTGTGTGTGTGTGTGAGAGAGAGAGAGAGAGAGAGAGAGAGAGTCTGTGTGTGTGTGTGTGAGAGAGAGAGAGAGAGAGAGAGAGAGAGAGAGTCTGTGTGTGTGAGAGAGAGAGAGAGAGAGAGAGAGAGTCTATGTGTGTTTGTGTGTGTGTGTGTGTGTGAGAGAGAGAGAGAGAGAGAGAGAGAGTCTGTGTGTGTGTGTGTGTGTGTGTGTGTGTGTGTGAGAGAGAGAAAGAGAGAGTCTGTGTGTGTGTGTGTGTGTGTGTGTGTGTGTGTGAGAGAGAGAAAGAGAGAGTCTATGTGTGTGTGTGTGTGTGTGTGTGTGTGAGAGAGAGAGAGAGTCTATGTGTGTGTGTTTGTATGTGTGTGTGAGAGAGAGAGAGAGAGAGAGAGAGAGAGAGTCTATGTGTGTGTGTGTGTGTGTGTGTGTGTGTGTGTGTGAGAGAGAGAGAGAGAGTCTATGAGTGTGTGTGTGTGTGTGTGTGTGTGTGAGAGAGAGAGAAAGAGAGAGAGAGAGAGGAAGAGAGATGGATGTGTAACTGGGTGAAAGGAGAGATAGAGGAGCTCCACTTAGAGGTTTAATAAAGAGTTGATGAGGGAGTGAGACAGTAAAACATACAAAGAAACACAATGTACAGCACATTGTTCTCCATCTTTCCTCACCTCCTTTATTTTCCTCCTCTCTGAATTTCATGTTTTTCCCACTTGCCCCCCCCCCCCCCCCCTCCTCCTATCCCCCGCTCCTTGTGCACCTCCTCCCACCCCCTACTCTCCCCTACTGTTTCTCCCGCCTTCCACCTCCATCCTCTCCCTCGCCTCCCTCCATTCTGCGCTCTCTCTGAAGGCCGATGAAGCTGGCATGATATCTGAAGCGTCTGTATGTTTCTGATGCCTGTTAGTGGGCTCGCCTTCTGTTTAGAAACAAACTCAGGCACTCTGCCTGCTGTTAACCACTTCCACACTTCCAACTGTCACTTCCAACACTGAATTCTCTCCAACAAACCAAATATTTGGTGAAGTATTATCTATTTATTTTCATACCTTCAATCATGATGACAGTGAACCCAAAACTATCCCTAATGATGATGAGTTTGTTAGCTTTCTCTAGCAGTTTATACATGCTCACTAATACACTATTCTTTTGAAGCCCTTGAAGAATGTGTTTTGGCATTGTCTTGCTGAATAAGAAGGACGTCCCTGAAAAAGACATTGTCTGGATTAGTAGTAATTATCCAACACGCTCTAGTGATTGCTTAATGCTCAATGTTCCCCGGACAAATACTGAATTTGGAAAAACTGCTTTCAATTTCTATGCTGCATCTACACTACTGGTCAAACGTTTTAGAACACACCAACTTTTCCAGAATTTAATTGAAAATTATGCATTTTAATGTCTCAGTGTACTCTGAAATTAATGCACATTTGCAACATTTAAAATTCTTTATTGAGCATGATAGTGTTTTGAAAGTAAAAAAAGATTCAAAATCACATTTTATGTTGGACTAAAGGACTAAAAAAAGACACAAAATGACAAAAAAAGACACCAAAAGACACAAAATGACTAAAAGAAGACACAAAATGACCAAAAAAAGACACAAAATGACTTACAAAGACATGAAAATAATTCAAAAATGGACAAAATAGCCAAAGACTCCATAGAGTTAAGTTGTTAACCCACTTCTTGTTCCCTGAAAAAGGCCTACTTATATAATTCTGAAATGTAGATTATTTTTCAGTTTTGGTTAAGCTTACCTTTTTTTATTTACCTCTGGCAGTTCACCACTTACCTTTGTACCCTTTCAAGCTGTTCATTTGACTTGAACTGCTTGAATTTCAATAAAAAATGGAAAAATTGGGGTAGTGTACCTGGAACATCTTACAACATTCAGTCAAACCCAACACAATAATTACTCTGGGCCAGTTTAAAACTATGATAACCAATAACTCTGCCTTTCACTGTCACTGTTATTAATGTTTTTCATGTGTTTTGTCTGTGCCGTTTTGTGTTTCCTCTGTGCTATCGACATCATTGTAAATGAGGGGTTGCCCTCAATGATTCCTCGAGAAATAAATAAAGGATATATAAAAAGAAAAAAATGAAAATGGATGGCAGCATATAGGTGTGTTTCCACTATAATCGAATACCCAGAATGAGGCGAGTCTTCCTTACCGAAACGCCCCTAATTTGAACGTGAGCCTCCCCTAACGGCTGTTTGACCGGCTGTTTTTTGTTCCTGTTGAAGAAAAGGGCCGTTTTTCTCCCCTGAACAAAACCTTGTTGCTGATTAGATAGAATGCTAAGCGGGATGTGATGTAGTACTCGACGCCACAACAGCTCATGCCAATTTTAAAAGCCGGCGCAGTAGGGATTAGTCACAACAATAATTTAATTATGAACAAGAAGAAGATGGAGCAGCAGAAGAAAATAACAACAAACAGAGCTTACGATAGGAGGGCTGCAAAGAGGTACGGGCCCGTCTCCCGTGTTAAATCAGTTGCATATATGACATCACGGTCGAAAACTGTCGCTAAGCGATTACGCAATGATTGAAAACCATCCAGAGTCTTGTCAATCCCTCTGGGGCCTTTTTTTGTAACAGATACTGTAAGTTATCTTCAGTCATAGACATCCCCTGGTTTTGTTTGAAACCTCACCTGGCCTTGACTGGTATGCAACTGAGTATAAGGCACCAATTATTTCTCCACTGACCTTCAGACTTCTGCAAACTTAACACTTTTTAGCAGAGTGTGAAGATAAAAGACCAGCGTTACAATAAAGTCAGTATTTTTCCATCAATAATCATGTCGTTTTTTCAATGTAGTGCAGCCTGAGGGAAAGTAACAAAGGTCACGGGCATCAAGTGTTTGGTGGTTTTCGGCCTTGTCACTGATCTTCAGAGAATTCTCTGAATCTTTTAATGATGAATTGTAAATGGTTCAATCCAGTGTTGGAAAAAGTATTCAGATCCCTTACTTAAGTAAAAGTACTGATACAACACTGTGAAATTACTCCACTACAAGTAAAAGTCCTGCATTCAAAACTTACTGAAGTAAAAGTACAGAAGTATCAGCATCAAAATGTACTTAAAAGTATCAAAAGTAAAAGTACTTTTTATGCAGAATGGACCCACTTGGATTGTTTTATATATTCTAAAAATATATTGCTGGGTTATTATTTTTGATGCATTTATGTACGGACTGCTTTAATTTTCTCAAGGTAGGGCTCATTTTAACAACTTAATATACTCTTATGATGTTCAATTTAAAACATGTTACCATGTTAGGAAACATTTCATATTGTACTTTTTACTCCACTATATTTAGCTGCCAGTTTTAGTTACTTTTCAGTTCAAGATTTAACATAAAAACATAATTAATATTTGCCTCTAAATGTAGTGAAGTAGAAGTATAAAGTAACATAAAATGGAAATACTCAAGTAAAGTACAAATATCTCAAAATTGTACTTAAGTACAGTACTTGAGTAAATGTACTTAGTTACATTCCACCACTGGTTAAATCCCTAAATATCTTGCAAATAGACCTGGTGCATTAGACCTGAATAAAATAGAAAACTAGCGTAAGTAATAAGGGTCACCAGAAGAAAGAAGAGGACTCCTTACAGAAACCCCCAAACAACATACTAGAAGGACAACTTAGTGCCAAAGATAATACAGAAAAATTCCCAAACTTGCAGAATGCTTATCAAATATACTGTGTATTCCTTATCAGACTATTTATGTGAGAGTTCTATTCAGCGCTGGATCTGATCTATTCCTTCTGGATCTCAATTAAAGTTTTTATTAGCCCTCTTCGCTACCAGTGATGAATTATTATTCACTTGGTGTGATTTATTAACAGTTATTTCTCCACTGGCTTGCACACACAGTATAGTGTATAGTACTGTATTCACATCCTCACTTTTGGATTTATTTCTCCTCCTCGAAGGAGCTACAGCTACAAACGGTTGCCACGAAATCCAAGCAGAGAATAGATGCTGATAGTGCGGAGTGTGTGTGTGAGTGTGTGTGTGTGTGTGTGAGTGTGTGAGTTTGTGTGTTGCTAATGGACTGGTAGATGTCTCCAGAGGAGGGGCAGCGAGTGGTCAGTCATATTAGTCTGCCATTAGTGCACACACACACTCACACACACACACACACACACACACACACACACACACACACACACACACACACACACACAGTGTCTACACGTGGCTGAAATCTCTTTGGTGAGTGTTGCAGCTGGGATGTCTTCCTCACGTGAAGAAGCTAAGCGAAATAGAGAAAGAGAAGTAGCAGAGGAGAGTAATAACCAAGTGTGTGTATGTATGTGTGTGTGTGCGTGTGTGTGTGTGTGTGTGTGTGTGTACACACTGACCTAACAAAGCCATGACACTGTGAGAGAGTGTGTGGTTAGAGAGCAGGACAGAGAAGAGACATTCAAAAGGAATATCTTTCTCAGTGTGAGAGGACTGCTGCTCAGATATCATTTCCTGCATACTGCTAAAATGGTGTTGCTTAGAGACATATTGACTGCGGTTGCTAGGATACCATTTTAATTGGTTGATGTGTGAAACTGAGGCAGGGTTGTGGGGGTTTTCAGATGTAGCGGGCCAGCCGCGGAGCTGCACTTGTGCTTCCCAACACATCAAACCTCTGTTATTCTCGCAGACAGAAACTCACACAGACCGGCTCTGCAGAGACTGAAATAAAAGTTGATACCTCTTGAGCTGTGAAATTAGAGAAACACCACCACCACTGAAAAACAACACAACTTCTCACAGCAGACGTAAACAGCTTTTATTGGTTGCCATGACAAAAAAACGATCAAACCAATAGAAAGAAATAAGAATTCTAAAAAATAAGCAACTCAGGAAACCTCCAGAGAGCACACCTTAGTAAGCTGAAATGTGGGCGTTGTGCTGCCTGAAGCTGTGTGAAGACCAGTTGAAAGGAAGCGCATGAGAATAAAACTGCTCACAGGCTGCATGCTGGAAACTACAAACTGTGCATTTTCTTCTTATCTCCTCTTTTCTCTTCTTCTGTCAAACTGTTAGTAAGTCTCTCTCCTTTTTCTTCTTTCCTTCACATTTCTGAGCTGGAGAGATGTGACAGTAAGATGTCACAATATAGAGAATAAAGTTCAGAGTCTGTTCCAGCTCCACAGTTTCTTTCACACCTGGTTTGAAAGAACATAATATGTTGCTGCCTTGTGAATCAGTAGTAGAGCAGTAGTTCTCAACCTTTTTGAGTCGCGACCCCCAATTTAACATGCATGTTGTCCGCGACCCCCGCTCACTGAACACAATCTCACACGGACAGTTCAGATCATACAAAAAAGAAACAAAATGATCAAAAAAGACACAAAATGACCAGAAAAGACACAAAATGACCAAAAAAGATACAAAATTACCAAAAAAAGACACAAAATTACCAAAAAAGACACAAAATGACCATAAAAAGACACAACATGACCCAAAAAAGAAACAAAATGACCAAATAAAGACACAAAATGACCCAAAAAAGAAACAAAATGACCAAATAAAGACACAAAATGATCAAAAAAGACACAAAAGGACCAGAAAAGACACAAAATGACCAAAAAAGACACAAAATGACCCAAAAAAGAAACAAAATTACCATAAAAAGACACAAAATGAGCCAAAAAAGAAACACAATGACCAAATAAAGACACAAAATGACTAAAAAGACTAAAACACTTTAACACAGTGGAGACAGAGCTGACTTCCAAAATGATTTGGCGACCCCCAGAAATCATCTTGGGACCCCAAGGTTGAGAATATCTGCACTAGAGGACACACACGAACCCTACAGCAGAGGAAGTGACCTGGGGTCAGATCCAGGTTTATATGGTCAGTCGAGTCTGGTTCGGGTCCTGTTCTGTTCTCTGTTTTTAACATTAAGTATAGCCAAATGGATCTGAATCAGAAAACCCCATGAGTAGAGATGGTAACAAATTAGCATGCAGTTTAGGTTTAATAAGTTACTCTAAATTACCCGTAGGAGTGAATGAAAGTGTGAATGGTTGTCTTAGCTTGGTTGTCTTGGTTGTGTTAGCTTCCATATCAAACATACTTTTTAATATTGGTCTTTTGTAATCTTCTTCTTCTTTTTTTGAGACACTGAATTTTAGGTCTTCATTAAATGGAAGCCATAATCATTAGAAGAACAAGATCAATTAGAAGAAATTAAATAAATTAAAACATGAAATGTTTCATTCAGTGGTTAATCGTTCTATATAATGTGTTATTTCCACTGTTTGAATTGAATTACTGACATAAATAAACTTTTCTATGATATTCTAATTTATTGAGATACACCTGTTTGGTGGCAACACAAGGAGCTCCGGAGTAACAGAGAATGCAGCCTTCACACTGTCAAGAACCTGTTGAAAATATCCCTTGTTGGCCTACATAGGCAGACCTCTGAATAACAGCTGCATCCCTGCACGATTATTTATGGAACGTCGACTTCGAACTACATTAGCCACCTATCCAAAGAGGTTTCAGCTAGCTCTCCCTGACCTGCAAACAATCTGGCACAAGGAGAGGGAGAAGAGGTGGATGGATGCCAAATGTTTCAATATGAGACAAACAGCCAGAGATCTTGTCACCTGTAGTCTGGATGCCCTGATGGTATAGCATATATAGCGTAGCCTATAGCCATCTAGTACCAAAAGAATGCCTGCACTGCAAAAAAAAGAAAAGTTGGGTGAACTCAAAATTTCAAGGCAACAAACTTCGATAAAATTTTAAGTTGGACAATTAAACTAAATATTTTAAGTTTTGTTTTTGAGTTTGCTCAACTCTGAATTTCTCTGGCACGATTGTAACACCGCTATGAAATGTCAGCTAATGTTGTGACCACAATTTTGAGTTAGCATTGATATGCTAATGGCTACTCTTGTAGCTGTAACAAGCAGCGCCGGTAGCATCAGCAGTAGCAGCAGTAGGAAAAGTACGAATAATACGTACAAACAACAGGTGAGATTAATAGGCACATGTAGAATGTGAATGTAGATTGCAGGGACATAACCAAAGGCCAGACAGAGGACAGATGTCTGAAAAAGGCCAGACAGAGGACAGAGGTCTGAAAAAGGTCACATAACTGCCACAAGCAAAGATATGTGCAGATGTTAGAAGATGCAGGAATAAATAGAACCAAAAGGGTGGGGGGGAAACCACAAAGCTGCATAAGCGCTAGCAAAACGGGAAGAGCGAGCAAAGAGCGAGCAAAGAGCGAGCGAGATACAGGGGTGCAGATGCTAAGTGCGATATGCTGAAATAAACGTGTGATTTAGCTGCAAAAACTGTAATGAACAAGATTATGTGAGGCCAAGCTAAGCGTAGGGCGTATCCGCCACCGGAGCTCTGTATAAGAGAGTACTCCGTAGTTAGATAGTCAGATCTCTCTGGGTGTTGTGTTGAACAGATGTATTCTATGCAATCTCTGTAAGAGTGATCTCCGCACTTTGCAAACTGCGCAATAAAGCCTGAATAGAGTATTATACCAACAAACTGACCGTCTTCCCTGGTGTCTTTCCTCGCTGCATCAAACAACTCGGTGGGAGAGGTCTGACCGACCGGCGGTCGGACCCAACATTAGCCACTAGCATCAGCTAGCCGCTAGCATCAGTTAGCCGCTAGCTTTCGCTAATGACCAAATTTCACAACAAAGAAATAAGAGTTATCAGAACTATTGTCCCTTGTTGTGAACCCCAACTTAAAGATATAAGTAACAACAACTCACCAACTTGTTTTTGAGCAGACAACTGGCTTCCTTTGTTGTGCTAACTTACATTATTGCCCTAAATGTCAATAATTTATATTTCCAAGCTTTACCAAATTAAATCACTGTTTCAGGCCAAAAAATACAAGTTGGCTTTTTTGCAGTGTGAACCAGAAGGTCAAATTTAAAATCAATGTGAGTACCAATCTGAGGCAGACACATCTGCACCAGCTAGTTTAGGAACTGTGTGTAAAGTTTCAGAGTACACCTGACAACACAAGGAGGTCAGGCTGAGAAATGAGAAACACAGAGACTAAATTAAAAAGAGGAGAGATATGTAAATATGGCTTAATGAGAGTAAACACAATTAAAGTTTTCTGGTAAGAGACTATTATTATTATCTGCGATTCATGGAAAGAAAAATTCAATTGAAAGGCTGTTTAGTTACACTTTCAACTTAACCCTCTATGGTACACATTATGATGACAGTTAGGAAAACAATGTTTGGAGTGTTTTTTGTCTTAAAATAGACTGAATAAACATAATCTAAAGAAATTTTATAATTCTTTTTTTTGGAAGTTTTTGGGGTTTGTTGCCCGTAGGCAACATTGTACCATAACGGTGCACAAGTGAAAAAGAAAGTATTTAAAATGAATTTTAACATGTTTCATTTAATCAACATGTGTAAAAGATTCAGTAGCTTCAACAGGAAACAATACATAACATTTTAAATTCAAAAACATTATAAAAGGAACTTTTTTAACCGGTTTCTTGTCTGAATGTGGCCTGTAGGAAACATTGAACCATTGAACCAACGATGCATTGAAATTAATGTCTTGAACAGTCTAAGTGTATGAAACTATCAAAAATGAGGGTTTACTCATCTATCAGTAGGAATATATTTTTTTCCAGATGGAAAAGGGCCAGGAAATTACATTTTGAGGGATTTTTTGTGGCGCAAAATGGCAAAGCTGTTTCCTTTTAGCCTGGATATACCCAGACTGCCTTGCGCTTTCGAATTTAATTTCGAACTGCGGCGGAGTCTGGAATCCAGGGAGGATTCTTAGCCCTGTTTTAGGGATCCAATCACAGAGCGGGGAGGGACGGCAAGACGATGACGCGTACTACTCGGCACTTGGAAGCTTGTAGTTTTCCAGATCCAACATGGCTGCTGCAGACGCGAAACTCTCTTTAACTGTAGATGGTGTTTTTAAATAGTTTAGAGCGAAAGTTGAAAGGCGAAAGGTCTCTCGGCGGCTCCGCTGAGATCACCGGCGTTATGGTAGCGGGGCTATTAGCGTCGCTAGCGGCTATTAGCGTCGCTAGCGGCTATTAGCGTCGCTAGCGGCTATTAGCGTCGCTAGCGGCTAATAGCTAATAGCCGCTAGCGGCTAATAGCCCCGCTACCGCGGACAGCGGAGCCCCCAGAGACCCGCAGCAGCTTGTTTATTGCCCATAAAATCAGTGGATGTGTGTGGCTGAATGACATAAGGGGGAATAAAGCGTGAAAATAAATAATCTTGCAGAAAGCGAGAACTGGAGAAGCAAAGCAGCAAACAACACACTCTCACAGACACACACACAACAAACATCCATTTCTGTTGCTCTACTACATCATCTGGTATAACTGATCTGATTGGCTAAGAGCTACCTACAGACGCTTTGATAGACATTCTAAGCGCCCGATAAACGGCTCCGGAGCATCGTAAACCACGCCTCCTCTACGGAGAAATCCATTGCTCGTTGCCAGACTAGCCCTCATTTGAGAATAGTCTGGTGTTAGCAAGGCTAGTTTCCTTTGGAAAAGTCTGCAAAATAGTGTTTCAATATGGCCTCCTGGAGGTCATGTGACAAATTAAAGCATTGCTATTGGTTCCCTATACTCTATATAATGCAACATGAATGGTCTTATACATAAGCTGTGGATGTGGATATTTGGACCTAAATATGGTGCAAAGAAAATATCTCTCTCTCTTCCCTTGCCTTTCTTTTCCTCTCTTTCCTCTGAGATGTGATTGGGGTGACTGCTGTGAGACTGATCAGCCTCCTCCAGACTAAGCTGAAGGATGTAGGGAATTATCACTGGATCAATACCAACACTTACATCCACTCGCACACCCGTCAGCTTGAGAATGACTCACACTTGACACTCCAGCACTTGCCTTGTTTTCTTTTACTTAACAGGACTACATTCCTAATTATATGACCTTAATCATTATTCTTGACTGGCTGTTATAGAGGAAAGAGAGGTGGAGGAGGCTTTTATGTTGACCTTCACCCTCCCAGTGCGTTCAAGTGAATTAAGTCAGTAAGATTCCCACTGGGGTTTTATAAAGCACAACAGAAAGACAGCTGAATATGGCACTGGGTAGAACTTGTGGTAAATAGTAATGGTAAGGATTGATTGTGTACATCAGGGGTGTCAAACTCTGGCCCGCGGGCCAAATTTGGCCCGCAGTGTAATTTTATTTGCCGAGGCAATACCAAATGATTATATTATTGTACTATAAAAGCTGACCCGCCGGTATTATACCTGCACATTTACCGCTAATACTAGATTTATTATTGTTATTTTATTTTTAAATGTATTAACCTGTTGAAAAAGTTTATTTTGATATTTAAATCAGAAGGATGCAAATAGAAAGGAGGCATACGATTTTTATTTAATTTTTATTTAATAAATTAATGACATTGATGTGTTTTTTATTTGAAATTTGATTTTGTATGTCTACACTATTTACACAAAATTACCAAAAAAGATACAAAATTACCAAAAAAAGACACAAAATTACCAAAAAAAGACACAAAATTACCAAAAAAAGACACAAAATTACCAAAAAAAAGACACAAAATTACCATAAAAAGACACAAAATGACCAAAAAAAGACACAAAATTACCATAAAGAGACACAAAATTACCCAAAAAAGAAACAAAATGACCATAAAAAGAAAAAAATGACCAAAAAAAGACACAAAATAACCAAAAAAAGACACAAATTGACCAGAAAAGACACAAAATGACTAAAGAAAAGATACAAAATGACTAAAAAAAGACACAAAATGACCAGAAAAGACACAAAATAACTAAAGAAAAGATACAAAATGACAAAAAAAAAAGACACAAAATGACCAAAAAGACTAAAACACTTTAACACAGTGGAGACAGAGCTGACTTCCAAAATTATTTGGCGACCCCCAGAAATCATCTCGCGACCCCATTTGGGGTCCCGACCCCAAGGTTGAGAACAGCTGCTCTCACCAATGCTAAAAAGAAGTATTTGTCGTTTATCAAAGTTTTTTTAACAAAGAAACCAATATTGCTGCTTTTCAGTCGAACACAGCATGATGCTTACCACTAACGAGACTCTAACGAGATAATATTCATTTAACAACTACAGTTTTTTCATAATTAATGACTTCAAATTGACCTAAAGATATTTTCAATAGATAAATCTAATTTCTAATGAGATCAATACAGTAAAAACACTAACTCATATTTCCTTGTTGCTCACTATGCCTCTTGATCCTACTTTATCATTTTATTTCTTTGTCGCAAGGAGCCTAGCCTGGCTTTTTTATTTAGTATTAGTATTTTCCGCCTGGTTTGACTTGCAGAGTGCATGCCTTAGTTTTTTTTACTGCTGTTTATTTTACCAACAGTGTCAACAATCAGTGCTTGCTGTCCAGAAGTGATTTGTTTGCGGAATTCATTAGTCAGATTTAAAAGCA
Source organism: Centropristis striata (assembly GCF_030273125.1). NCBI lineage: Eukaryota > Metazoa > Chordata > Actinopteri > Perciformes > Serranidae > Centropristis > Centropristis striata. Next base: position 2,808,541 of record NC_081522.1, read on the forward strand.
GTCATTGAAAGGTTCGTTAAACCACGTCTGAGTGACATTATCAGCCTCCATCTGTGTCACCTCCACCCCTTCACTACGCTTCTTTATCTCCATCTGAGACACTGATGATGGAATAATTTCCCCTAACTAGACCAACCTCTATAATCACTGATTACCACCTACAACCCTCTGTAATCAGCCACCTCCATCTTATGACAAAAGACTGTGTGTGTGTGTGTGTGTGTGTGTGTGTTCTTGTATTCTGACATAGTGAGGACCGTATTTTTAACCAACAGAGTGAGGACACTTTTGTGAAGTGAGGGCATTTCAGTCGGTCCTCACTTCTTTAACCCTTTGATGCACAACATGGGTCAAAAATGACCCGCATTCATTTCCCATGATATTTCATGCTGGCTGTGTGTTTGAATATCTTTTTCATTATTACAACAGATCAGACATTCTTGTACTTCTATCTTTGTGAGGACCCTCATTGGAACAGTGAATTCCCTTGCAAGGTTATAATAGTTTGGGATTTTTCATTAGTTTTAGTTTTAATTGGGTTGTGATTTTTTGTTTTCAAATTCAGTTAGTTTTAAATAGTTTATAGAGTGAGTTTGCTAGTTTTAGTTTCGTTTTTATTAGTTTTAGTGTTAGTTGTAGTTTTTTGTAATGGGGTATTTGTTGGGTGGGAGATTAAAAGAGGTCACAGTAAATTTTGCCTTTATTTCCTTTGTCTTATCCATCTTCATTATGTCTGAAAAAAATTGACAAAGACGAAAACAAAGGACATTTTCACTATAATTTTAGTTAGTTTTAGTTAGATTTGTAACCAAACAATACAGTTTCAGTTAATTATCATTATCATGTAACCTTTAACCCTTAAAACAAAGTCTGAAATCTCAAAAAAGCCTTTAAAGAAGTGAGGACCGGCCAAAATGTCCTCACTTTGCAAAAATGTCCTCACTCTGTTGGTGTTTGAAGATCTTTTTCATTATTACAACAGATCATTATATCCATTTTTCCTTTCATACTTTAAGAAGAAACATAGTTTTTGTATAACTACATCATGTTTACACACACATGGGTCAAAAATGACCTAACAATGGGTGTATGTTTAACTATGTTTGTCTTTTTTTGAAGGTTTAACTTTAAAAGAGTTGTTAGAACCACCAGATTACATTGGAAAATCACATATTTAACAAAAAAGGATAGTTAATATTTGTGTCTTATTTGTCAGGTTTTAAATTGGTGACACCATATAAACACCTTCGAATGCACAACATGGGTCAAAAATTATTTTTTTAAAAAGGGTTTTTGTTCAAAAAGTAAGAAATCAAAACAATGATGATCAAAAACAAGTTATTTGAGGAAAACCTGAAATTATGAAATTAATTTATTGCAAAGATATAGAATATAAAAACTTAGTCGGGTCACTTCAGACCCATGTTGTGCATCAAAGGGTTAAAAGCATGTTTGAGAGTTCAGACTTTGTTTTAAGGGTTAAAGGTTACAATTAGGTTTATGTCAGATTATGTTAATGTCAATTAGTTGTGATGGTGAAGGTTCTAGGTTAACGGTTAGGGTAAGGGCAGGGGATTCACTATTCCAATGAGGGCCCTCACAAAGATAGAAGTGCAAGGGTGTGTCTGTGTGTGTGTATGTGTGTGTGTCTTGTATTCCTACATAGTGATGACCGGAACATGTTTTTAACCAACAGAGTGAGGACATTTTTTTGAAGTGAGGACATTTTGGCCGGTCCAAGTGTGTGTGTGTGTGTGTGTGTGTATGTGTGTGTGTGTTCTTGTATTCCTACATAGTGAGGACCGGAACATGTTTTTAACCAAAAGAGTGAGGACATTTTTTTGAAGTGAGGACATTTTGGCCGGTCCAAGGGTGTGCGTGTGTTTGTATGTGTGTGTGTGTGTGCGTGTGTTCTTGTATTCCTACATAGTGAGGACCGGAACATGTTTTTAACCAACAGAGTGAGGACATTTTTTTGAAGTAAGGACATTTTGGCCGGTCCAAGGGTGTGTGTGTGTGTGTGTGTTCTTGTATTCCTACATAGTGAGGACCGGAACATGTTTTTAACCAACAGAGTGAGGACATTTTTTTGAAGTAAGGACATTTTGGCCGGTCCTCACTTCTTTAAAAGCATGTTTGAGAGTTCAGACTTTGTTTTAGGGTTAAGGTTACAATTAGGGGATTCACTATTCATGCAAGGGTGTGTGTGTGTTTGTGTGTGTGTGTGTGTGTGTGTGTGTGTGTGTGTGTGTGTGTGTGTGTGTGTGTGTGAGCACCGCAGGGGGATGCTATGCTATGCAGATGCGTAGGTGTATGATAATGAGGAGATTTATTCTTAACCTTACGAAAATGAGAAAAAATACACGAGATCTGAAACAAATACACACAGCCACAGGTTTAGTGACCCATCTGGCTCCGTCATTTACTCCTGCTGGATCAAATTTTTCAGATCTCACAAACATCGCGTCTCCTCTACTTTGTAATACTTAAGGGCACATTGCAGCTGTGTGTGTGTTATTCCAAATGAAGCCTGTGGTGATGTATGAAATGTACACAATGACAATATTGGCCTTGTAGATAACCTCTGGAGAGCTCCGTCATCAATCTTCACACAAAACTAGGCCTATCAGCAGAAAGCACACACACTCATCCCTGATCTGAGCAGATAGACACACACACTCACACACACACACACACACACACACACACACACACACACACACACACACACACACACACATTCTTGTACTTCTATCTTTGTGAGGACCTTCATTGGAACAGTGAATTCCCTTGCAAGGTTATAATAGTTTGGGATTTTTCATTAGTTTTAGTTTTAATTGGGTTGTGATTTTTTGTTTTCAAATTCAGTTAGTTTTAATTAGTTTATAGAGTGAGTTTGCTAGTTTTAGTTTAGTTTTTATTAGTTTTGTTATTTTTAGTTTTTTGTAATGGGGTATTTGTTGGGTGGGAGATTAAAAGAGGTCACAGTAAATTTTGCCTTTATTTCCTTTGTCTTATCCATCTTCATTATGTCTGAAAAAAGTTGACAAAGACGAAAATAAAGGACATTTTCACTATAATTTTAGTTAGTTTTAGTTAGATTTGTAACCACACAATACAGTTTCAGTTAATTATCATTATCAAGTAACGTTAACCCTCAAAACAAAGTCTGAAATCTCAAAAAAGCCTTGTGCCGAAATGTCCTCACTTTGCAAAAATGTCCTCACTCTGTTGGTTAAAAACGTGTTCTGGTCCTCACTATGTAGGAAGAACAAGAACGCACACACACACACAGAGATGCTAAGAGTAACACACACTGTAGCTAATCACCAGGCTGTGTTCTTGGAGCCAGCGGGGAGAGACGGTGTATCTCCTCCCAGGTCAGTGATCTGTGTGAATTATAGATCACAGCTTCTCTATCCCAGGTTTTGTAGCCGGGCCCGTGGGACACGCTCCGCAGAGGGAGAGAGCGTGTGATAGACACATACAGGAAGGACGCTAAAGAAGAAAGTGAGGGGAGAGGAAGACGGTGAACTGTGGAGCAAATTTTTAAAAAAGAATATACAATTTCACACACGTTTTTTAATCAGTCTTCTGTGGTTTGGATATTCTGCTGATGCTGGATTCTTTGATTCTCGGTAGAAAATTTGGATCACAAAGTGAGCAACTGCCCTGAACCACTAACGCACAATATACACTGGCTGGGCCCCGGCTCTGACTTTATTACCTGATCTTCAGGCAATTTATTATTTCAGTTTTGTGCTTACATGATTCCTATTCCTAAATGTCTATCATGGAATGATGACATAAGAAAAACGGGGGCCCAGTGGAATTCCAGCTGAGGAAAATGGTACAAATTGGATTGGGCATTAGGAACAGATGATGAATGTGGGCCCACATTTGGTCCCCACAGGATCCTCCAGCAGGTTGACCTATGGATGTAAAAAGAGAGCTGGATACAGTATTGGACACAGGGTCCCATTCATTCTTATAAAAGTTGCTCGGTGGAACCAAAAAAGTGAAACTTCTATATAAACTTCTCTGAATCTTCTATTGATCTTCCAAATTGTAGTGTGCATAGAGCATGAGGACCAGAGGCTTCAAGCCAAGCTGGCTAACATCCAGTTTAGCCCTTCACTTACTTGAATGGGGATAAGATATTCCCAACATGTGGGTCTTCTAGACCAGTAGTTCTCAACCTTTTTGAGTCACGACCCCTAATTTAACATGCATGTTGTCCGCGACCCCCGCTCACTGAACACAATCTCACACGCACAGTTCAGATCACCCAAAAAAGAAACAAAATGACCACAAAAAGACACAAAATGACTAAAAAAAGACACAAAATGACCAAAAAACACACAAAATGACTAAAAAAAGACACAAAATGACAAAAAAGACACAAAATGACCAAAAAAAGACACAAAGTGATAAAAAAATAGACACAAAATGACCAAAAAAAGACACAAAATGACCAAGAAAAGACACAAAATGTCAAAAAAGACACAAAATGACCAAAAAAGACACAAAATGACTAAAAACAGACACAAAATGACCAAAAAAGGCACAAAATAACAAAAAAAGACACAAATTGACCACAAAATGATAAAAAAAAAAAAAGACACAAATTGACCAAAATAAGGAAACAAAATTACCAAAAAAGACACAAAAATGTAGTGCCTTAAAATGTAGTGGAGTAAAAGTATAGAGTTACATAAAATTGGAATACTCACTTAAAGTACAAGTACCTGTAAATTGTACTTAAGTCCAGCACTTGAGTAAATGTACTTAGTTACATTCCACCACTGCTCCAGTGGCACCAATAATGTTCATTAAAATCTAATCTAATAGCTAATAGCTAATCTGATCTGCAGCCAGGCATTAAACAGTTGGGGTCAGCAATCATGCACATGCATGTATGCATATTCAGTATGAGAACACACACCCTCCTTTTTCTTAAAACAGATTAAATGATTTTTAATCAGTCAGTTCAGGGTTCTACAGAAGACTTTAGTTTCAACATCACATAAAATTTATCACCACTTACACAAAGGTCACCAGAATCACAGTCACCTACGTAATGCATATGGAGTGGCACATTAGGCTTAGAAAAGACTCTACAGTTACCACTAGAGTTCCATCCAAGCTAACTTTATTTCTCAACTTCATTTGTTTTAATGTTTTATTCCAAATTAATATTAACTGTGTAGAGAGAATATATCAGCGTGTTCAATGTGAAGAAATGGCAATCTGTCTCAAGAATCTATCAGCATTCTGTTATTTAATGACTAAGTGCTTTAATGGACTCATAATGCACTCATAATCTCTTCATGAAGGAAATTCATTTTTTATCATTTCTGTTTATTCAGACGTTTGGAAATTGAATCTCAGCATGGTAGCCATTAGTGAGTCATCGGTGCCTCTTGGGTAAAAAAATAGCTAAATAAAAATAGTATCACAAGCCTTAATTCTTTAATCATAGTGATTTCTATTAGTTTTTTGATTCAGATAGCTGTTGAGGATGAGCCTCTTCAAAGTCTGCGTGTTTGCATGTTTGAGTGCGTGTTTGTGTGTGTGTGTACGTGTGTAAAAGCCATTGACTGTGATAATGGAAGTCAATACGGCCTGTGTGATTCTGCGTCTCGTGGGAGCGTTTGTCTTTGATTGGAGCGCAGCGGAGAACGGCTGAGTGAGCAGGAACCTTAATTGTCTCCCTGAATCACCGCACTGTGACTTCTGACTGTAAAGCTGACATGACCGACTGACTCTGGAGTACATATGTGTAGTCAATTATGGCCAGGCTTTTTATATCGTGAGCTCTTCATGTGTTATTCAGACACACCAACAGTAAATGTCAAATTTGGTGGTTCATTTTATTGTAATCGTCAAACGTTACATATTAACCCTTTGATGCACAACATGGGTCTAAAGCAGGGGTCTCAAACTGAAATTACCTGGGGGCCGCTGGAGGCAGTATCAACATGACCAAAAAAAGACACAAAATTACAAAAAAAAAAGACACAAAATGACCAAAAAAAGACACAAAATTACTAAAAAGATACAAAATGACCCAAAAAAGACACAAAAGGACCAAAAAAAGACACAAAATTAATTTAAAAAAGACACAAAATGATCAAAAAAAGACACAAAATTATTTTTAAAAGACACATAATTTTTAAAAAGACACACAATTATTTAAAAAAGATACAAAATGACACAAAAAAAGACACAAAATTATTTTTAAGACACAAAATGACCAAAAAAAGACACAAAATTACTAAAAAGATACAAAATGACCCAAAAAAGACACAAAAGGACCAAAAAAAGACACAAAATTATTTAAAAAAGACACAAAATGATCAAAAAAAGACACAAAATTATTTTTAAAAGACACATAATTATTAAAAAGACACACAATTATTTAAAAAAAGATACAAAATTACCCAAAAAAAGACACAAAATTATTTTTAAGACACAAAATGACCAAAAAAAGACACAAAATTACTAAAAAGATACAAAATGATCAAAAAAAGACACAAAATTATTTTTAAAAGACACATAATTATTAAAAAGACACACAATTATTTAAAAAAAGATACAAAATGACCCAAAAAAAGACACAAAATTATTTTTAAAAGACACATAATTACCAAAAAGACACACAATTATTTAAAAAAGACACAAAATTTCTAAAAACGACACAAAATGACCAAAAAAAGTAATTAAAGGGACCTTCCACACACAACACGGTAAAGTGCCATTCATATAAAACTCACATTAAACTTTCATATCAAGGTGGGGGCCACAAAATATCGTAACGAGGGCCACAATTGGCCTGCGGGCCGCCAGTTTGAGACCCCTGGTCTAAAGTGACCCGACTAAGTTTTTATATTCTATACCTCAATTAACTATATGCAATAAATTAATTTCACAACTCCAGATTTTCCTCAATTAACTTGTTTTTAATCACCATATATCCTAATTTTTTGTTTTCATTTCTTACTTTTTGAATAAAAGCCCTTTCTTTTATCACTACGCAACGTCATTTTTGACCCATGTGTGTAAACTTGATATTTTTGTTGTTTCTCTGGCTGCACCTTCCAGCTGATTTTGGAACCATCATATTTAAACAACAGAATAGGTAATTTGCCTCTCAAAAGTCCACATAAGACTATTAGTACTATTTAACTTCAAATTCTATTTTATGGTCTGTAATGTGACTGTCGATAGCAGATTTAAACACCTGTTGCTAGCAAATCAAGCTAACCCATCAGATGTTGGCTAAAATTTAGAGATAAAAAAAAAAATATATATATTTTAAAGCTGAGGACTGTGTGTGGCAAACCAAAGGCTATCTCAGATAAGTGGCTTGGGTTGCAGAAGTTTAACTTCTTTAACTTCCCCCAAATCCAATAACAGATTAAGTTGCTAATATTAGCCTACATTCTGATAGCATCCCACAGTAACTCTTAAGAATTACAGCTTACATTAGCTAGGGCTTTGTCTGACTGCATCCATTCACATGATGGGTTTCGATTGAAGGCAAAACAAGTGTATCAAATGTGCTTCATAGTATTGGTTTCACTTTAAGGGTACTGTACAACTCTCACGTCAGAGCAGAGAAACACATTGTTTAACCTCCTGAGAACCTGCGTCCTCATATGTGGACATTACATTTTAGGTTTGCTGGACTTTATACTTCATTCTGCTTAACTATGACATGTTGTCCTCAGTAGTAAACACTCTAGAAAATACATCAATGAGTGAAAAAATCAGATGGCAGCATCTTGGTAAAGTCAATCAGCAGCTTATCCCCAGAAAAAAGTGGACCAGGTACAAAACCTGATCAGATTTTATGGTTAAAACTTGTGTATTTGTGCTGAATAATGTTTGTAGTTTGAGATTCTGTACAAATTTGACTATTTTTAGCAATAGCAACAAGCTACGACTGCTAATCAGGAAGTTCTCATTTGACAATGAATAGAGTTTGCTATTGTTCTTTCAAAGAGAGGCTGTAAATGTATGGAAATAAACAGATTTACACACTGGTGAATTAATTGTGTTCTACAGTAAAATAACGCTTTGTTTTTAAATTATACTTTTTTTTAAATAATGCTTTGTTTTTAACAATGCTTTGTTTTTAATAATGCTTAGTTTTTTTTACTTATCATGTCCTACTAATCCTAAATATTTAGGAGAAACTAACAATACTTGCCAAACTAAAGCTTGGGTCTCAGGAGGTTAAGCCACTCTGATTTTAGGACTTAAAAAATTACACCACTCTCCAAACTTTCAAGTGCAAAGACTTGAGCTCTCTACAGTATACACAGTTTCAACGTGAGGACAGATCCAAAGCTTGACATGCCTGCTGTGCCTATAGTTACGGTTGCTATGCTGCGGTTGAACAGTCAGTGTTCGGGGGAGGTGTTTTTAGTGAACAGTCAAATCCCTGAATAATTAAAAGGTGGCGGTGATAAGGTCATTAGAGTTGAAGCAGGAGCTCCGGTCTTATCAGAAACTGACGGTTCACCGTGTTCACACTGTGCAGCTCAGGGACTCGCTGCTGTTGTCGCCAGGATCTCGTTTTTTTTTTCTCGCTCAGGTTAACCAAGCCAATACAATCACAGGCCTGGAGTAGATTCCCCTTAAGGTTTCAAAGCAGCCGGTGTGACAATTTAAAACGGGTCTATGAAAGTGATTGATTACCTATGAATCAATAAGCTTTGACTCACAAGCTGAGCTGTTGCTCACACAACATTCAGCTCAGTGCCGTTTGGAGGAGTGATTGAGGCTGACAAGTGAGGATTGAATTGATTTATTTTTTGTCCCAATGCTGTTGTGTTTAATGAGAGAAGGCGGATGTCGTTTCAGTCTGGCCTCGTGTCAAGCTGAATCTGAAATAATATACAGTAAAAACCACCAAAACAGCACTTTTAATTCCCTCCAGGCCCAGCTTTAAGCTCAGACTAAAAGGTTTTTAAGATTGGACAAAAACTTTTGGGCCAAAGTTCTTACAGCGAGACTCAGAGGGAGGAGAGGGGTAGAGTGAGAGGGTGAAAGGTACCGGTCTATTTTTACTTGTTATTTTTGCCTCCCTGCACGCCGCCTGTCCACCTTGAGAAACCCTTCGACCGTCAAATGGATGCAAGGAAGGAACTCGGAGAGATTTGTGCTGGAAAATCTTTTCAGACGAGTGAAGGAAACAGAGTGAGGAGAGGAGAGAGGCTGCAGAGCTGCTCTGTCATGTGTAAAAGACAGACGATAAAGAAACAGACACTTTACTTTTTGTGTTTTTAAAAAAAAGCTGATTTTTTTTATTAGAGCATGACAAATTTAAAATATGCTTTACACAATATATAATGCAGAAAACAATGTTTGGGGTGATTTTGCAATTGTGTTAGCAGCTTATTTTATCTTTATTTGTTCTTTATTTCAATGGCCATCAATTGACTGATATGAAAATACAGTAGTGGTGTTTATTTTGCTCTATATTTGTTTATTTTCTCAGTTTTAATTTCTAAAATTGGTTGATGGTGTAATACAGTGTATGTTTAATGTACTGTTGTAATGTGCATTATAGATCATATATCTTTTATAAAGTTGTTTGTTCAAAAAAGCAGCCTTCTGAGTACTTTTGCATCAACATATTTGTGCAAAATCTACATATAAGAAGGTCTGTTTTCATTCCACCTGAAAAATTCAGTATATAAGCCACCATATCAATAATCAGTGTTTTTTTTGAAAAATGAATGAATGAATGAATGAATGAGTTTATTTAAAGGACAGCATGTTATACCATAAATCATTGTCACTCCATGAACAACAACAACAAGATGGTTATGGATTTAGCAGTGGTGCTATTTTCACACCCTAGAATATTTTTTTCAAGGATAAAACTTTTAAGAGCATTAATAAAATCATGGTGAGTCCTATAAGGGTAAAACTTTTCCTAATAAAAATTAAAATCATGGCGCACATCTGCTCGTAGGTGCATTGTTGTTTAGTTAAGAGCCTGCTTAGAACGACGTATGCTTAGAAAAGCATACACAATCATAATTCTCTGTCTCTTTTCGCTTTCCAGGTTTATGAAAGAGGAACCAACGTGGAGCAGTTTGTGACCCGTTTCCTGCTGAAGGAATCAGCCAATCAGATCCAGTCTCTCCTGAGCTCTGTGGAGAGTGCCGTGGACGCTATTGATGAGCAGCACAGCCAATCAGGGTGAGCCAGTGAGGCTATCAGGCTGTTATGTGTGAAATTGGGAATGCCTGTGTGTGTGTGTGTGTGTGTGTGTGTGTGTGTGTGTGTGTGATTGCTTGCTTCAAGGTTTGAATTGAAGTTTTACTATTTTTGCAAATTCCAATTAGAATTGGCTAATCGGCTAGAAAAGTATCTAATTTTCATTGTTTTATGTAAAAGAAGGTCCTCATTAGTCACCAAATAATCTATGTGAAATATGCTAATTCATGTAAATGATGTACCCTGAAAGCATGTTTACTGGTTTTCCGGATGTCCCCATAAAGCCTGATTAAAACATCACTTCATCATTTCAAAGGTTTGAAGGCGTGTATAGGCTAACTAAGCTATGGCAAGTTTACTCAATTTTTTTCATTTCTCTACAACCTCTAGAAAGGGTGGACCCCACAAGTGATGAATAAAACTGGAGTCCCCATGATACATGAAAACCAGTATGTGTGTGTGTGTGTGTGTGTGTGTGTGTGTGTGTGTGGTCAAGACCATACACATGGATCACTGCATTATGTGTAAAACTCAGATTGTCAGCAGCCATAATGAAAACCAGGCAGTGTTTCAAGCACAAATCTTTTCTGGTTAAAATCTCTCTCTCTCTCTCTCTCTCTCTCTCTCTCTCTCTCTGTCTCTCTCTCTCTCTCTCTCATCATCTTGTTTATCCCATTTTCATCACCCTCTACTTATCTCTCCTTTATTTCTCTTCTTCATCCCCTGTGGATCCTTCCTTCAACCATCCTAATTCTTTTATTATTCTTCCCCCGCACTCTCTTTCTCCTTCTCTCACCCCTCCACACTCCCACACTTTTTATTTTGTCATTATCTAATGCTATTTTCCCTTCCCCCTCACTTTGTTTTCCAGCCATCTACCTGCCAAGGTGAGTCCACGGGTGCCAGAGAGGCGCAATGAAAACGTCCCTGACTATCCCCCAAACAACAGAGTCAGTGCCGCCAGGGAGGCTGTCAGGACCATCAACACTGCCTCAGGTGACAAATTCACACACACACACACACACACTACAGCACAAACTCTGAATTTGTAGTTGGAGGCCATCCATCACACACTTGTACCGCTTGATTAGCTTCATATCTACAACATTTAATGAGGACAGAAATCAAACTCTGACTGCCACTCAGCAGTTTTCTGCCACTGTACACAAACTCACACACACACACACACACACTTATCTGTAGGGGATTTACTCTCCGTTGTAAAACACCTCAATCGGCCACCTGCACAGGTTTGATGCAGCTTCCCTACAGCAGACAGTGCAGCACAGATAAAGTGGTGGAGGGGAGGGGGAGGGGGGTTTAGTGAAGTCACAGGGGGAGGAAGAAGTCGAAGCAGATGGGACAAGAAATGGAAATAAGGCTGAGGAAGCAAAGGGAGAAGGTAGAGAGTTTGTCAATATATCACAAAAAGTCTTAAAATCAAACCTTTAAGTGTGTATAAGTGTCCAGTCAGCACTTAACACTTAAAATCTGCCTTGTAGTGCTGTTTTTATAGTGTTAGTGTGGTGGGGCTAGGGATGCATTATGTGAATAAGGGTCCTCACAAAGATATAAGTACAACATTGTGGTTTTATGTGTGCTCTTGTGCTTCCTACACGGTGGGGACCGGAGAAAGTTTTAACCAACAAATTGAGGACATTTTTGAGAAGTGAGGACATTTTGCCCGGTCCTCACTTGTTTAAGGGTTGAGACCTGGTTTTGAATTTACACTCCTGTCAGGGTTAGGATAGGGTTATGATTAGGATTAGGATCAATCAATATGTGCTGTGTGTGAGTCTGAGTGTGTGTTTGTGTGCTTGCATGACTAAATGCGTGTGTGTGTGTGCATGTTTGTGTACTTACAAATGTGTATGTGGGGGAGGGAGGGGTGGGTTTTCTCATTTTTTGTGTTTGTTTTTATTCTTTTTTTTTTTGGTAAAGCACTTTGTGTTGCATTTTTATGTATGAAAAGCACTATATAAATAAAGTTTGATTTGATTTGATAAGAGTTGGAGTTAGGCATTTAGTTGCGATGGTTAAGGGGAATGCATTATGTGACTAAGGATCCTCACAATTATAGAAGTTCAAGAGTGTGTGTGTGTGTGTGTTACAACAATGAAAACGGACACAAATTGATAGATTGAGACTGGTATTTCTGTGATGTGCAGTGTGTCCCTCATTATTCTCCCCATCTTTTCCTCTGATCCTCTCTCTGTCTTCCTCCACCAGCTGGTAGTTAGCTCTCGCGCTGACACTTTGTACCCACTCGAACAAATTGCTCACTGTAGAAATGACACTTGAGAAGTTGTTGAGATATGGCATCATTTCATCACAACACAAACTTTACAGAAGAAATAAAACAAACAACAAAAAAACGGTTGAGTCAAGGCGTAGTGAGGGGAATGCCCCAAAGGGCAAATATTATCAATCACTCCTTAAAGTCAGTCCAAGGTGTTCAGTGCTTCAGGGTCACTGTGTCATTTTGTCATTTTGTCATTTTGTCCAGGACAAATTGACATCCCCAAGTAGAATCAATCAAACAATCAATCAGACTTTATTGTGTAGCACTTTTCATACAAGAGAGATGCAACACGAGGTGCTTTACATAAAAAAGGAGAAAGTAATAATAATAATAACTAGGACTGCGCGCAGCACTGAACGGGCCCTCGCAGTACACGCGTGTCGGTGCATGCTGCCGTCATGGTGTGTGCGTTACAGGGGCCAGTCTATACCACCCCTATGAATTTCATTGCCTTAAGTCTTATGGTCTGGGCACATTGGCACTTATTAAATTAAACTGCCGCCAGAGCGCCACCTAGGGGCTGATCAATTAAATCTTTAAGGGTTATCCTCAGGAGGGCTTTGACAATAAGTATACCAAGTTTGGTGTTAATCCAACCAACCGATTTGGAGATATAAAATACTTAAATTTAAAGAGCGCCACCTAGTGGTCATCGCCCAAAATTTTGGACAGAGCCTCAGGGGCTGTGTTGAAAATAGCGCCACCTGCAGGAAGTTGTTATTTAATAACTTGAGTATTCTTTGGGTTATCAAAATTATTTTAATAACTTTTTGTCATGAGGGTCCATAGATGCAGTGTGCAAAGTTTGGTGCAAAACGATGAAATTGCCTAGGAGGAGTTCGAAAAAGTAGGTTTGCGACATTTCGCGAATTTGCAAAAAAAAAGGTAGGCGAAAATGAGAGTGTCTTATATCACGAGATTCAGCACAACTCAGTGAACGCGTGGATATAAGTTTTTTGAATGTGTCGCAGGTTGTTGCCTGCTCGGGCCCTAATAATAAAAATAACAAAACATAGAAACAAGCAAACACCTTGTCCATCATCCAACCCTCCACCCCTGACCCTCCATCCACCATCCTATTAAAAACAAAGCACAAACCACTTAACCCTATAAAGCCAAGTGTATCATATTTGATACACACGTTTTTGAGACCTCTACATCATCATCGTGTGATTTTTATTTTCTCTGAAAAACCTGATGTATACACGTGTTGAAGATAAACAAACTGAGCAACAAATTGCACAAAAATACCAGATGTATCAAAAATAATCTGCAGGTTCCACCGGTGGATCTGTCACTGCTGCAGGAAAACTTCATATCAGCAGATGTTTGATGATGTGTTATGTGGAGAAATATATATTTTGTATGTTTGAGAAAAATGTTAGAAGGAAAGTCAAAGTCTTAAAAGGTTGAAAATATTAGGTTTTAGATGTTTTTGTTAGTTCAAGAAAGACAAACTGTCAGCAACAAATTGTACAAGAAGACCTGACGTAAATTAGAATTAATACATGCAAATTGATTTTGAATTTTTTATTATTATTTGTCAGCAGGTTAAATAAACATTCAAGTTTTTAAAAAATATATAATTTTCTGGCAATCATTTCATGATTCAGCCTTCAGAGGGTTAAAGTCTGAAAAAGTCTGACACAGTGTTGTAAAACATTATTAATGTAATTGATAATCTGTCTGCGTTGCATCTTCCGTGGGTAGAACAGATGGGTAGAACCAAGAAGCTGTTTGTTTTGAATAATGAACAAATTTAGACAGCAGCACTGGTTCGCTGTTACATATTTAAGGTGCCCTGTGGAGTTTCTTGTCAACAAACCCAGTAAACAAAGTGTTTTTCTCACCAAAACATATTGTGATATCCTTGAGGTTTACAAAGTATGTTGAATGCATTTTCTTCCTCATAAAACATTTGCTAAGATGATATTTACAGCATTTTACAATCTGCGTGGTTAAAATTAATTTTTGCTAACTAGAAATATTCTACTTCAGTAGCTTTGTGCATTGTTACATTTCTTGGCACTAACTGTTTGTCGTCATCAGGATACAAACAAATCTCATAAATAGGTCCTAGATGCTATATAGCATTACTCAGTTGTTACAGCTGTCATACAGTTTACACTTAAACTTACTTACTAGTCCACCATCTCTACAGTCGTAGTGAAAAAGATCAGAAGCAAAAAGTAGAAGTGCTTTTTGGCAACATATTAAATTTAAACAACATCACATTTGAGAGGTATGTGACAGACACCATTTTAATGCAAGACACCACATTCTCTCAATCCATAATGCCACGACTGCTTGTCCTTTGCACCATTCATTCATCTGAACCAGTACATCAATTTGTAATTATTGCATTGCTCTATTACAGGAAATCATTAGAGGGAATCACTCTAGCTTCAGCAATAATCAATATGAAATGCTTTGACTATTCCTGCTAATACTGCTACTGGTAATACTCTATGTTTTCTATTTATGACTAATAGAAAAAAACGAAAAAAACTTCTGTCTTCTGTCTTCTGTCTCTTAACACTTTGGTACTAAAAAAAACACCCTTGTATTGTTTGTGATGTAAAATAATTCAGGATACTTTCCACAAAATCTTACACATACACTACTGGTCAAAAGTTTTAGAACACACCAACTTTTCCAGAATTTAATTGAAAATGATGCAGTTTAATGTCTCAGTGTACATTTGCAACATTTAAAATTCTTTATTGAGCATGATAGTGTTTTGAAAATAACAAAAAGATTCAAAATCACATTTTATGTTGAACTAAAGGACTAAAAAAAAGACACAAAATGACAAAAAAAAGACACAAAATGACCAAAAAAAGACACCAAAAGACACAAAATGACTTACAAAGACATAAGAGAATTAAAAAATGGACAAAATAGCCCAAGACTCCATAGAGTTAAGTTGTTAACCCATTTCTTGTTCCCTGAAAAAGGCCTACTTGTATAATTCTGAAATGTACATTATTTTTCAGTTTTGGTTAAGCTTACCTTTTTTTATTTACCTCTGGCAGTTCACCACTTACCTTTGTACCCTTTCAAGCTGTTCATTTGACTTGAACTGCTTGAATTTCAATAAAAAATGGAAAAATTGGGGTGTTCTAAAACTTTTGACCGGTAGTGTATGTACAATGGTGTCTAAGATTTAATGTGTTGATGATTAATAAGTGTGAAAATGCTGTGTAGTTTGGGTGATACTATCTTTTGCACCAAAACACCAACAATGCATGAACATACCTTGAAGCCCAAATCAGAAAACATTTAAAAATGTCCATTTATAACAACAATATAACAATAGAGCTGTTGTCAAAGCCCTTATTGATTAATTGAGTGATAAGGAGAACAGAGATGGATGGAGATTGGGTAGCAACATTGTTCTGGAAATTGATGAGAAACCTCCATATTGTCAATACACAGAGGAAAGCCTTGCATCCTCTGAAAGCCCCAGGCTAGGCTAGGCTAGCTAGGCTACTATGGGGATTAACATTATCACAAATGATTAAAGTTGAGTCAATTCTAGCCACAATAGTATCACATTTCCAGTGATTCCCATTCTGTGCAATTCCAAGACTGACCCCAGTATGCAGAAATATTCATATTTTTGCACTGCATGAGAGAAATTGTGTTGTTTCTTTCCCAAACGGCATGGGGTAAGCATGAAGTGGAGACTCATGGGTACCCATGGAAACCTTTTTGTTCTGATATTTTGAGATCAGGGATTTGGGGACCCCTTTGAAAATAGCAATGTCAGTTTTTCCCTCCACATCCGGTAGGATCGCGGTAGATTACAAAATAAAACAGATTTCAAAATAAAACACAGCGGATCATCTTTTTCTGGTGAGATCTTCGCCACAAAGTGATCATGTACATTCACTGATTGAATATTTAGAAAATAAAACACATATTTCTCGCTAAAAATGTGATCAAAATCCATTTTTATGCAGAAACAAAGTCAAAATATTGATTTTTTCACTAAAAATGAGATAACTGTCCGCCATGTTTTTCGTTCCGTTTCACGGATTTCTGTGAGACCATGTTGAGATATCATGACATGGTTGATTCTATAATTCCTTAAGCTTCATGTGATACCAATATTTTCTCTGTAGCGTTAAGATACCCTCTGAAAAAAACAGTGGGCCATCATAGTACACACTGCACCACAGCGTCGCCTTTACCACACTGTAAAAAAAAAAACTGTTGTTTTTACGGTAAAAAACTGGCAGCTGTGGTTGCCAGAACATTACCGTAATAAATACGGTGCAACTTTTTTCTAATATTACGGTAAAAAGATATTGACACTGTTGATTTCACGTTTAAGATTGCATTTATTCCATTTTTTACCGTATGAATAAAAGGTTTTTCCATCAAAAGATTTGACATATAATTGACAAGAAAATACTTTATAAATGCTGCATAAATTAAAGATTTTACCATTAAATATTACAGTATATTTCTGTTAGAGATATGGTGTTTAGTACATTTAACACTGAGGAAAAAGTAGTTTTACAAAAAATAAATGCAAAAATTACAGTGATGCTTTTTGTTACAAACATGGTGCCAATTTATTTTACAGTAATAGAGTAATGGTATTTTTTTTTTATTTAAAACCTGTAAAAATACTGTTCTGGCTGATATATACATTTACAGTGTTTCATTGTTACTGAAACTGAATTAACTCATTTATCATTTTACGGTCTTTTACTGTCATGATTTAGCAGTTTTTCACCGTAAAATCTACAGACATTTTTTTCAGTGCAGGTCACATAAAACATAGAATTGCTCACTGTGACAACATACACATCATGTATATGCCAAGGCCAGCTGTGCGTGACTTGACCCATTTCAGCAAAGACTTGAACTTTAAGCTTTAAATTAAATCACGTTTACAAGAGTCGGTTGCCTTGATGGGATTTTGTTATTTACAACCGCACTGATGCAGTTAAGTGAGGAGAATGTTTCTAACGGTTACCTTGGTTCCTATAAATCTTTTTGTTTCACTGGGATGACATGCACACACACACACACACACACACACACACACACACACACACACACACACACACACACACACATACATGTTTTTGTGTAGTTGTGAGGACCACCACTTCCCCTAGCCCAACACACACATTTCAGGGTTTACCATCTCTGTTAGGACCTTCCCTGAAATTCATACAGATGATTAATTAAGGCCTTTAGAGGCTATCCTAGCATTTTATTTGTGAGGACTGGAAAAAATGTCCTCACAACTACAAATGTCCTCACAATGTTGGTATTCTGCCATGGGTTGGTCCTCACAACTATATGAAGACAAACACACACACACACACACACACATTCTCACACTGCTGTCAGATTGGATGGGACATGACAGTGACGGCTCTTTATTCTCACACAGCTTTGATTCTGCTGACAGCACACTGCCAAAGAGTAGTTCACGCTTTATCCTATACCTCAAAAAATACATCCATATACATGAAAATCCGTGAGCTTCAGATGTGTTAGTCAAGTGTCTTTTATTCCTGCTTGATAATGTTTTTTTCTGTCATGGTAGAACAACACAGAGGTGACAGAAGTGCCTGATGTTATTAAAGGTTAGGTGTGCGTCTCGTCCCGTTTATCGTGATGACATAAGCATCAGAGTCCTTGTTGGCTGCTTTATGCCTTTAAGCTTTTTTCTGATAAATTATCGATTGACTTGTCCTTGGGAGAGAATTAAATTACTCTCTTTTAGTTGAGTAGTATCTCCAGGATATGTGGCCCTTGACCCTGACCCAGATACAGATGGGTTAATTGAGACAATATGGGCAATTGATGAGGCGGGCAACTGACAGTGACATAGCAGTCCAATAAAACCAAACCCAAGCGCTGCTGGGTAATAAACTAACCCCCCAGTGAATATTGTAAATGCCTTGTGTAATGCACAAAAGCCATCCTGCAGGTCTGAACTGTGAAGCCAATGTGGAAGTGCTGTAAAGCTGCATTCTTACTAATGACCAGCGGGGGGCGCCTCCATTGGCCACAGAAAGAACTGTGATTGTATGAAAACCGACTAATCATCTCATTTGTCAGTTAACATTTTCTACATGAGTTAAGTAGTCTACAAACCTTTTCTTTTACAATCTATGGTAATACACTAGTACAGTCAAGCAAATTAGACATGGCCTTCTGTGTTTAAAACCTTTATTTATTTATTTATTTTAGACTTTTAACCCTCTATGGTACGGTGTTGCCCTGAGACAACATACCCATTTTTGGCCTGTCAAATTTCTACAATGCATGTTTTTGAGTGATGCAGTACTTTAAAAAAGAGGGAAGAGTATAGGGAACCAATCGTAATGCTTTAATTTGTCACATGACCTCCAGGAGGCCATATTGAAATCCTATTTTGCGACACAAAAAATCACTCAAAACGTAATTTCCTGGCCCTTTTCCATCTGGAAAAAAATATATTCCTACTGATGGATGAATAAACCTTCATTTTTGATAGTTTCACACACTTAGACTGTTGAAGACATTCATCTACAGGCAACATTCAGATAAGAAACCGGTTAAAAATGTTCATTTTATAATGTTTTTAAATTTAAAATGTTGTGTATTGTACCCCGTCGAAGCTACTGAATCTTTTACACATGTTAATTAAATAAATTATGTTAAAATTAATTTTAAAAACTCTCTTTTATACTTGTGCACCGTTATGGTACAACGTTGCCTACGGACAACAAACCCCAAAAAATTTCTTCAGATTATGTTTATTTAGTCTATTTTAAGACCAAAAAACACTCCAAACATTTTTTTTCCTAACTCCATCATAATGCGTACCATAGAGGGTTAACACTTAAATGAGAAAATTTAAATTATTTTTCCATAATGGTTCTTAACATAAACCAAACAACTGCAGAACCCTGATGATTAAAAAGCCCAAATACAAATCTACTGTTATTTCTGTGACCTTCTGTGAAGCTCATCTGAGATAGACAATAAAGTATTTGCTTTCAACTTGAGTGAAAAGTATATATATGTATTTATTTATATATGTATTATTAGAGCTTTGTGGTAAACCAGTGGAACATCATAATTATTGAAGATAATGAATTTGCGTGCTTTTTTATTTCTTTTGTTGCTCATTGAAAGGGAATGTTCAAAGCCCTGTTCAAAGTGCATATTATAGAACCCATAAGTCTTAAAAAATAAATGAAAAAAAGCTTCTATCATCTGAAAGAAACACAGTTCCAATCCATGAAGAATTTCAGGGTTTTTCCAAAACAGTGCATGACACTGAAGACTTCATGAAGACTTTCTTCTCTTAATGCCACCCAATTATACAAACTGTATACGGTTATACATGTGGCTCAATACAAATTCTTGTTTTAATGAGGATGGCACACTGTTTGTGCTGAGCATTGAACATAAATATAATTATGAGGAAATATTGTACTTTCCATACACTGTTTGCAGCAAAATTGCTGCTTGTGTGCATCATCATCATCAGAAATTTATTGGGTAGGATAAACCCCTTGAGAGGAATCCTCTTGTTTTCGAGGGGTCCTAAAGTACATTACAAAACAAAACACTCAACAATTTACAGACATACAACAACAAAGACAACAGGCATCAACACAAACATAACAAACAAAAAATTAACACAAGAATGAACACAAGAATAATCACAACCTCTCAATGGCCACAAGTTGGCCATAACATTAGCCTAGTAAAACTGAAAGAAGGCATTTTTTTTAAATAAAATAAAATAGATAAATATGACATAATATTATCTGAAACATGTGCAGTTTAACTCAAAATAAGAAGACAGGGCATATTTAAAACTATGAAAAGACGTCAATGATCGTATGTTTAAAGGAAGATTATTCCAGTCCGATGGCGCTTTGAACTTAAATGCTTTTTTTTACCAATTGTTTTATTCACTGTAGGAATGAAAAAGAAGTACTGAGATGAGTGTCGTAATTGATATGTTGAGGAACATGGAATCAAAAATTGTTGTAAATAAACAGGATAATTGCAATGTATACATTTAAAAATAAACTGTAGCCAGTGAATATGTCTTCTTATATTGAGTGTGGGCCATTTGAGTGTGTTATACATGATACAGTGATGAGTGTAAAATAAACAACCAAGAACAAATCTACATAGACAGTTATATGCTGTGTTGAGGGGTAGAAGATTGGTTTTAGATGCATTTAGATATACTACATCAGCGTACCGTATTTTCCGGACTATAAGTCGCAGTTTTTTTCATAGTTTGGCCGGGGGTGCGACTTATACTCTGGAGTGACTTATGTGTGAAATTATTAACACATTATTACCGGTATATCATTTCACATGTTATTTTCACACTAAACCGCAAGAGGGCGCTCTAGGCCGAGTATGAGGATGAGTCTGACGTAAGCGACGTAGAAGAAGAAGCGCCGCATCTTCTACCTCCGGAGTTAGCGGAGTTGTTTAAAAGTGACACCGAGGATGAAGATTTCATTGGATTTTAGTTATTTGGAGTGACACGGATGGTTTGGTAAACTTCTTAGCATGTTATTTATGCTATAGTTATCTGAATAACTCTTAATATGTTATGTTAACATACCAGGCACGTTCTCAGTTGTGTCATGTAATGTAAGCATACCGTACAATTATTCAGCCTGTTGTTGCCTCTATTCTATTTTTATTTTAAATTGCCTTTCAAGATGACATGTCTGTTCTTGGTGTTGGATTTTATCAAATAAATTTCCCCCAAAAATGCGACTTATACTCCAGTGCGACTTATATATGTTTTTTCCTTCTTTATTATGCATTTTATGGCTGGTGCGACTTGTACTCCGGAGCGACTTATAGTCCGGAAAATACGGTAATCAAAAAACGGTAAAATAAGTTGTAGGGCAAGTTTCCTTCGAACATTAAGTGTAAAACAGTTCTTGGATCGAAATAAAACACCAATAACACCATTAGCAGTTCCTCTTTGTTTTTTTTATGCTCGGAAACAAAACATGCAGAAACAGTGACAGGTTATAGATGCCTTTCATGACATTCAAAAGCTTTTGAATTGCTGAATTGTAAGGCACTGCAGTATTTCCCAGCTGGTTTGAGAATTGGAACGCAAGCGCTTCCGGTCATTGTTCCGCCTCCATGTTCTGATGGAAACATTTAGTATTATTGAACCAAACTGCTGTGGTCTGATTTATTTGTGCAGCAGATGAAAATGTGTTGTCAGTTTTGCATTAAGGCAGACTGCAAGGCGTTAGTGTGGGCTTCAGTTTACAGACATACCATGAAGACTCAGACCAGATGATCTATGATGAGAGTCTTCCAGCAACTCATCCCGCCCACTGACTGTAAGGCTACAATTGTAGCACTTCAACTCACAAGCAGTACAGTGTATCAACTCATAATTCACACTATTATGTATATGTGAGCAGATATAAGTACACTGCAAAAAAGCCAACTTGTATTTTTTGGCTTAAAACAGTGATTTAAGTTGGTAAAACTTGGAAATATAAATTATTGACATTTAGGGAAATAATGTAAGTTAGCACAACAAAGGAAGCCAGTTGTCTGCTCAAAAACAAGTTGGTGAGTTGTTGTTACTTATATCTTTAAGTTGGGGTTCACAACAAGGGACAATAGTTCTGATAACTCTTATTTCTTTGTTGTGAAATGCTGGAAAGCGGTGAAATTCGCTCATTAGCGAAAGCTAGCGGCTAACTGATGCTAGCGGCGCTGCAGCTACAAGAGTAGCCATTAGCGTATCAATGCTAACTCAAAATTGTGGTCGCAACATTAGCTGACATTTCATAGCGGCGTTACAATCGTGTTGAGTTGACAAAAATCTGAATACAGAGTTGAGCAAACTCAAAAACAAAACTTAAAATATTTAGTTTAATTGTCGAACTTGAAATTTTATCTAAGTTTGTTGCCTTGAAATTTTGAGTTCACCCAACTTTTCTTTTTTTGCAGTGTAGAGAATATTGGCACATGGTCAACTTACTGTATTCATTTTGTCCCTTTCACCAGCTAATTATGAAGTTTTGTTGGTTTTCACTGAAAAATATGCACAATATTTCTGAATATTGCAAATAAATATATTTGATAAGTGCCTGTTAGTCCAGCTTCATGTAAGATATAAGGGCCTGTTTTGTAAATCAATCAATCAATCAATCAATCAAACTTCATTTGTAAAGCACCTTTCATACAGGTTTGTGCAGAGCAAGAACAATCATAAAAAAGTTGATCAATTTAAGACCAATGCACAGCAGACAAGAGATTAGAATAAAAAATATAATAAATCTAAAAAAAAAAAAGATAAATAAACCCCCACAATAAATTGATTTATAACTTCAACTTAAATGTTGAATAAATACGTTTACTAATTTAAACTGACTACCGTATTTCCTCAATTTAAAGCCAGGCCCCTATTAATGACCGGCCTCATTCAGTAATCGGTGTAAAAACAATTTTTAGTAAATAAAAGCGTCCTCTTTTATAAGCCGGGTGTCTTACCGGTGTTATGTCAAAGTCTGTTCCCCCGTCGATATGTGTCCCCCTTACCTTAACCTGCACCAACCTGACCCCTGACCCCAACCAGTCCTCCTTTAAGTTGTTAACATGAGCCCAAGTTTACCTGAACCCCAAACATCTCTACAAGGCCTAACCTTAAACTGAAATCCTAACTCCAACCGCGGAGGTGATGCTACGGAGAACACCATTCAGGAAACATCATTTGACGGTAACATATTGCTGTATTTTGAAGTTTGTCCCCACGAGTTAGTACTGTAGGTAAATATGGTTGTTTCTCCCGCTGTCCTAGTCATTCTCTGGAAAGTCGAGCCGTTTACGTACGTTCTTCTGGGCTTTTTAGTAGTTTAGACATTTTAAATCCTGCTTAAAATGAACATTCAGCTGTTCATTGTTTGTTTACATCCGAGTACTTCCAATATGGCCGACATCCGGGTAACTGGCTACAATGCGCTGTGTAAAACACTCTAAAAAGTGCCGGTCTGAGCTGCGTTGATTTTCTTTTTTAAATAAAAGCCTCCTTCAAATAATAACCTGCCCCTATTATTAGGCCGAGTCCCAAACTGATTTTTTATTAATAGAAGCCCCGGCTACTATTTAAGGAAAAACAGTACTTGAAAAATACTTAAAATATGTCCTCATAAGTACATTGAACAGTTATTTATATACTACTTATAAATGTGACATGGGGTGTTACCACTAAAATAAGTAAGTAAGTCGTAAGCACAAATTCATTTGGTAGTCATGGGAAATATTTTTGGGCGGCTGTGGCTCCGTTGGTAGATCGGCCGCCTACTGATCGGAGGGTTGGTGGTTCGATCCCCGACCTTGGCAGCCTACATGTCGAAGTATCCTTGAGCAAGATACTGAACCCCAAATTGCTCCTGATGCTGCGTTCATCGGTGTGAGAATGAATTCCCAATGGTGGCAGGTAGCACCGTTTAGGGTAGCCTCTGCCACCAGTATGAATGTGTGTGTGAAAGGGTGAATGAGCGCAGTCTGTAGTGTAAAGCACTTTGAGTGGTCGCAAAGAGACTAGAAAAGCGCTATATAAGTGCAGGTCCATTTAACATTTACTATTTTCTCTCAGTACCTGAAATTTTCCAAACCCTGAACCTCTGGTACACTCAAAAAAATAACTCATTGGATGAACTCAATTCAATTGTGGGCAGAATTTCTATCCAACAAATATTTGTAGCCCAAACTCAAAACAAGTGCATCGATGCAATATAATGTATTTGAATTAAGGTAGCTCTTTTTTTTACATTTGGTGGAACTCAAATTAAAAACATGTATGTATTGTATTAAAATTGAGTTACCTCAACTCATTTATGTCGAGGAGAACTAAAATAAAGAAATTGTGTTCGTTCAATCTAAAAACATAGAATTGGAAAACTGAAAGTCATTCTTTTTGGGTTGAAGGGAAGGACAGGGGAGTAAATTAATACATTTTAGGTTACACGTCTTAAACTACTTTTGATTTGATTTTAATTGATATATTTTCATGAGACAAACAATACATTAATGTGTCACATCTAAGAAGGGCTTGAATCATTTTTTTGAGTGTACCTATTTCATCCTTTTTTCATCCTGATTCCAAAACAAGGCAGACAAACAAACAAAAAAGATCCAAAAGCAGTCTTAAGTGCTCTTTGACAATATCACACCCTTACCAACCTTATGCCTTCCCCTTTTTCTCATCTCTCAGTTTTCCTCTTCATCCTCCCCCTCTCTTCTATACTGTAGGCTGTAAAGCAGCTCTGACAGCTGAGGACCTTGATGTCAGCTGCGCTTTGTCTCCAGTCGGGACAAGTCGATTGATTAATGACTCTCAAGTCCTCTCTCCCCCTCTCCCTGTCCTGCTGCCCAGCCTCCTCCAAAATGTCCTGCACTCATTTCTTCTCCCTGTATTGTTCCTCTCCACTTCTGTCTATATGCACACATATGAAGTTACTTTGAAGTTTTTTTGTCTCCCCTTCCCATCTCATGACGTTGGTTTTCAATAAGTCTCTGCAGTGAGATGGACAGAGAGGGGAGGGAAGGAAAAAGCAGCAGAAAAGACAAAGCAGTGAGTGGGAGCCGACTGGGGTAAGAAACAAAGAGCTAGGAAAAGAGTTAGAGGGGGAAAAATAATAACAGAGCTAAAAATACCCTCCACCCTCTTTAAGTAAACAGCCGATGTTATATTGTTTGCTTTGAGCAATGCTTCAGTGTATCTCCTCTTAGTGCATCTGGAACTTTACTCAAGAGTTTTGATTGTAAATGAGCTGCAGTTTATGCCACAGTGTGTGTGTTTAAATGTACATTTAGATACAAGGAATGTGTGTCCTCATTTGTGTGAAACATGTAGATTCTGGGTCACTATCCATATGTTTTATGTCATGTTTCACAGATATTTTCCTGTAAAGCATTCAGTAAGCCCCCTGGTTTCTGTCCCACCTGTCAAGCTTTGTGTTACATGGCACATATGCTGTTTACAGCGATGGTGTGATAACTGGCAAACACCCACATTGCATAGCGATATTTGAAACAATGGCTCCTTTAATTCAGGCGTCTCATATTTTGAAAGCGACCGTCAGATGAAATGACAACAGTCCCGAGCAGATTTTATCATCTGTAGCTAGTTCGCTGATTAAGCTATTAGAGTCATGAGGTGGTTGAAATCACTCTGACCTTTTAGTCTTTCCAGGTGGCTAATTAAGTTGCTGATTTGTTTTTGGAGCTATTCTGTCTCTTGAGTTTCCTACCATGAATAAAGCAGTGTTCCTGTGGTGGTCATGGAGATTAAAGAAAACAGAAGGATTCAACATATAATAAGGGTCGTTGCTGCTTTGTATGGTAATTCTCCCTTGTACTATATCTATGGATTGATTTAAATATGTATGTGTGTGTATGTCATTATGTGACTGTGATGGAGAAGAGAAGAGAGTGGCCATATGTTTTCCAGTCTGCTGAGACAGATGCTCAAACCATTGCAGCTGTAATTTGCTTCCAATAATGTATAATATATTGCATACAGTTTGTTGTTAAATATGTGGATTTTCAAACTGACTATCCTGCCTCTTTTGCACTGGCCTAGAAGAACATAGTGTTACAAAACAGTTTCAAAATGATTCAATGTCGCCCAGTCCGGCCCTAGGGATGCACTTAACTATGGTGGTTTTTGGGGCTTAAAGACGCAAAAATCTGAAACCAGCCTCCAGAGTGGAAAACTTGAATCCGCTCCGCGTAGTGTGTCCGTCTACACTGCCAAGACGCAAAACTCTGCTCACGTCGCGTACGCGTTTACATCACATACAAGCTCCAGTACAGGGAAATAAATAAACGTGGGATTATTTCCATGCGTCGGACCTTCAAGCTGCTCTGGCAGCTCTAATAAACTTACAGGAGTCTTTCCACCAAATGTACAGGATATGTACAGATAGTATTAGTGAACAGAGAAGGATCTGGAATTACCTCCATCACATTTTGGATGCAGCAATTGGTCGGAGGCGAGCCAGACGGCTTTGGAGGAGACCTGGGAGATCTAGTGGATGGTGGAGAACTTTGTGGAAGGAGTAGCTGATGAAAATGTGTGGCGTGAAAACTTCTGCATGTCCAACGATGCTCTTATCGCTTTAAGTGATGCCCCCTGGCATGCATAACCGATCCAATTCCACACACTTTTGCATCACTATATGCGCGCACATTTCCTCCCGAAAACACTCGTCTAAACGCGGAATAAAAAATGAAGACGCGGCACCACTTTTCTGTTCAGACCGTCATCATGTAAACGTAGCCTAAGCAGCAACTAAACATTTGACACAACGAGCAAGAGAGAGCAGGAGAGGGAGGGAGAGAAGCTATGGCTAACAGCTAAGCTAAGTAGCTAACAAAACTGAGTAACGTAAAAGACAGATGAGATTAGCGATAAAGGAGGAGAGAGATACAAGTGCTTTAACAAAACTAGCGTATGTGTAAACAAGGCGGACAGGTATCTGCAATAATGTGTAACTTTAACAATATTTAGCAGCAAACAAGCACTACGAGAACACACAGAAACATTGGAATTGACACAATAATTAGTAATATGAACAGGGTGACAACAATTTCCAAATTGGGCCCCTCATCTCTCCCCACTCCAACACCACTACCCACCCACCCTTGGCTGTGATACCATCTGATATATGCAATCCCAACATTTATGAACCCCAGTATTAAAAACACCATGTAAAAAATACAATGCCAGTTGTTTCCTTGCCAAAGTTTTTATTATTTACTTGGGAGTGATGTAAGCCTATTTCCAAAAAGATAACATAATATGGGACCATCCATGCCAGGGACCTATCATCTAGTTTCAGATAATACCAGCATATTTACTCTAGCTTTAAAACTGAGCCCTTGGGGCCCAGAAGCTCCTTGCTGCATCGGCCCGGGTCAAAGCCTCAGCTGTACGATTAAATAAAGGTGAAAAAATCATCCTGGCTTTTCTTTTATTCAGCCCCTGTGTGAGGGGGGACAGAGGAAAAACCCTGTGTTTGTGACACAGTTTAAGATGGCTCACTATTTGGAGTAATCCAACTTTCTCAGATTAAATATTTTGCATCCTAATCACCAGCCGTCTGCAGCCCCTAACAAAATAAATAAATCTGACATGAATATAAAAAAACTGCTAATTATTAGGACACAGCTTACCATGGCAGTGACACAATCCAATGATTAATACATCACATAATCACCCACACTGTTTGATAGACAGAATCTGTGGGCAGCACAGTGCAAAAACACACAGCAATGCCTGATTAGTACAGAGAAACAATGTTAGCAAATCTTTGTTTGTCTTGTTTTTAATCCTCTGCTGAGGTTGGTTTTGCTACCCCTCTGTATTAATCTGTGGCTGACTTTGTGTCAAGCTTAAATCCCAATTGTTTTTATTGTGCTGGCAAAGAAGATCTATTGGTGGCTGTGGGACCCATAGAGCAGGTTCTGGACAACCCAAACCTGTCAGCAGACATAAAAATGATACTGGGAGACTCTGCAAAACCTTTGATAATGTTCAGATGACATTCTGTAAAAGCAATCAAGTTTATCTAAATATGTCTCACTTTCTAAACATAGTTAATTTAGTCAGTTTAAGAATACACTGGATATACTGCTATCATATGAAACTAGAAAATCTTAGCAATCTATAGACCCCAAGCATGTCAGGATATCGTATCGGGAAGTTGAAATAATGCTGAAAAGTTAGGCTATTTTGGTGATTTTCAAAGCAGTCATGTGACCTATGACGCTATCTCAATAAAAATAGGCTCCTCTTTACATACATGAGGGGGTTTCTCAGCAGTTTGAACAGAAGTGCTCGTCATCCAATTGCTGAAAATACAAAAATCTACAAAATGAACAAAGTTTTTGAACCCAAATCACAGCATGAATTTTCCTATGTTGTTCCAAAGGTCTTGGCATATTGATGTAATATTCTGGAGAGTTTTTCTGACCATTTTTATCCATTATCAATATGAATAAAATCTGCGTAATTCAGCAACAAATGTGTGTAACAAATGGTATCAACCCAAAAATTGCTGCAACAACTTATGAGACATAGTTGAACATGGAAATGGACTTCAAAGGGACATCTATTAATTTTATGAACCTTTATACACCTTAATAGGTTTAAATAAATAATTAATTAAGTACATTTATTATGATATTTTTGACCAGAACAACTTGACACACAGTGCTGAGCTGCTCAAATTAATCTTCAGGTTCACAGCTTTCAGATGATTTATTGTTGACCTGCTGTCTCCCCCTAAACATCCACTGCCCACAACCACCAATTCTCAGAAAAAGGCCAATACACCATGTTGACTGTCTGACATGTAGCTTTGGCATTTCAAACAACTACTCCTACCTGTTCCATCTGGCCAAAAAAAGTTAGTTGGCTGTCTAATTGAATTTATGTCTGTTACGACTTTAGTTTGAGGTCTAGGGGTCACAGGAAGTAACATATTTGGTAAACATAAAACTATGCAGAAAAATGGCTGCATGGACTCAAAGTTGAACAATTATAATATTTATTAACAGGCAAATGGAATAAACAGAGATAAACCAACTAAGTAGCACAGAAAAACGAAGCAGCTAAATCTTCAGCGTCTCCAAGGCCAGAATAAGAAACAAAAGTCAATCACTGTCTGGAAAATAAGATTCAGCTAAACCTACCAGACAAAACAGACAATGCTAAGCTCCCTAAATAAGCAAAAACGGGAGAAAACAGGTTGACAGAAATGACAGAGAACCCCTACCAGGCCAGACACTCTAACAAGTTGACTCTATATGTAGCTGTGAGACATAACACAGAGCAGCTACAACACAAACTATATGCAGTCAACCAGAGCAGATCAGTGGCAAGAGAGAGGGAAGATCAGTGGATCTGGAGGTAGATAACAGCTCTCCTGACGAGCAGATCACACTCAGGTGTGAGTGAACAGGTATGCAGAGAGGGGCGTGGCAGGACCTGAAACACACAGAGAGAGGAGAACACACCTGTCCTCCAGAAAAAGGCTTAGAGACAGTCCACAGCCGTAACAATGTCACTGGATTCTCCCATAGTTTAAATTGTGAAAATATGCTTTTCATTTGTAAAGTCATCAGTGTGTAATGACTTGAGACAATTATATTAAATAACAGAAGCGAACTTTTGAGTCACTTAATTTGAGAGAGTGGACCTTTTTTTCACGATTCATGTGAACACATTTAAATACTGGCTGACACGAAATGGAAAGTTAAATTGGGTGAATGTGGAATAACTCAAATCAGGTTTAATTGAGGGGAAAGTCAATAGAGACCCCCCCTCCTCACCTCGCTGCTAGATTCAGAGGCTGCAATTCCTCACACACTTCTATAATTGACTGGGACACTTATTTTCTAAGCCCATCCAAATGACCACTTGGCTTTTATCTTCAAGTCTCCATGGTTACAGACTATGGTTTAGTTAATGAGTGTATGTGAGTGTGTTTGGGGTGGAGGGAGGTAGCTCCTAATTGTCTGGCTGTTAGAGCTTTTAATGAAGAGTCGGTAGCCAGCTCTCCAATTAGCTGTGAGGGGGCCATCGGGGGCTGAAAAGGGGGACGGCAGCAGAGGAGAGAGTGTAGGAAGAAGACAGATGAGGAGAAGAGGAACGGGGGAACTTTTGTTTTTCTGTCGTACCAACACACACAAATAAGCAACCATCATCCGCAAAGAGGATGACAGAAGTGCTGCACTCCACTGTGGGAGTTACATAATGAGTTAAAGGTGCAATATTAATAATTTCAATGTCAGTACAGTGTAAACACAGTAAATGTGCTCCTGTTTAATTTTTTTAATAAACAAGCAATAGTCTTGTTTTATTTATTGTTGCTCAATAAATCAAACTAAGGCAAGTTCACAAAATGAATATGGACAGGGGGCATTAAACCTGCACAAATAAACAAACTGTGTACCCACCAACAGGTAAGTGTTGCACTATAATGTCAATGCTTCTGTGCTATTTGCACAGGTAATATGCATAGATTTGGTGCAAACTTCTCATGCAAATAAGCCTCAATGCAAAAATGCTAATAGCCACTGGTTTTGACAGTGAACTGGTTAACGTCTGCAGGGAGTTGCTGGTAACTGAGTTTTTTATAAGTGATTATTTTGGGACATGTCATATGATGTCATTTTTGAAAATACATTTTAAAAATATGAGAAAGAAATTAGTGCAAAATAAGGTTATTATAGGAATAAATTATTGCTTCTTTTTTTTGTCTCCGACCTTTCCCAAGGCACTCTGGCAAGCCCCTTGAGACCTCTGGCTCAGGCTAACTCTCCCTCCTCACAAACATTTCATTGGACTCAAGCACATTTAACCTTTGCCACATGGATAATTGCAGTCAGATGAAAAAGAAACAAGGATTTGAACATCAGATAGCGACTGCAAATGATGTGCACGCTTTGTGAATCCGCCCCAATTTGTGTAACCTTGAGGTCTAACAGCATCTTCACCTCTTAAAAACATTTGAAAAGCTGATTTTTTATTAAATATCTCTTTATCGCACATACATGGTGATGTGAGGTCATATCACTACTTTATGTTTTGCAGTTATTGGAAATGTAATATTAAAAAGCATCAATGCAAGTTATAGACTTATAGCTCTACTTTGCTGTTAATGTTTCTTGCTAAACAAATATTCACATTTTCTGTTAAAGTGAAATATTATTTGAAGACCAAATCTAATTACAAAGAGCACAGTGAGGTTCAGTAGCTAACTATCATGCTGGAATAAGAGCTCAACAGAGGACCTCAAAGGAACCGGCTTCCCATCTATCCATTGCTTTACTGTCTTTGACCAGGCCAAGTTCCTTCCGATAAACAGATATAATTGCCTATTTATCAGCCACTTTGCAACTCCCACTTTACATGAAATATTCATGATGAAACAATGGAAATGAAAAGAGAGAGAGAGATAAAAAAAAAAAAAGAGCAAAGAGCAAAGATAGCTTATATTATGTGGTATAATTCTTCACGTACCGTGCATAGACTGTATAAATAATGGACGTAGTCACCGTGACGTCACCCATTGGTTTGTGGACTGCCCGTTGGAAGTATCGAGTTCAGCATTTTATTCGTCGCCATTTTGTGATGCCATCCTTTTTTCGGAAACAGGGAGCAGACCATATTAGGACTGTGGAGGATTGAGAGGGATCTGATCACTGACTACAGCCTCTCTACACCTCAACCTGACTGAGAGAAGCTGCTGCTAATTCATGTTAGCATTAACTGGAGCATTAACTGGGATGTTAGTTTTGGCTAGCAAAAAAAACAAAAACAAAATGTATTTTACTTAACTCAGAAAAATTAGCAGCGACTCCTTGGAGTGTCTGTTAGTCCAACCAAACACTGAACAAGACATTTTTACTGAACAAAATCTGTGAAAAATTAAAGTGAAAATTCAGTGAAAGGGTCAAAGTTATGACACAAAACCGGTGGCGTCCTCTTTTAAAAAAAAACCTTTATTGACAAAGCAGTGAATATGCATTACTTTTCTTCACTCTGATGACGGCTCGCCTTGTTAGTGACCTGTCAATCAAAGGTAGCCACGCCCTAAATTAAACGATTCTTTATCTTCTATTTTCTTCTAAATGGGGCCATTATTAAAACTATTAACATCAAATTGTCTTGAAGAAGATTTTTTTTAGCAGTTGAGACCATAATGTTTTCCTAAAAAAAAACATGAGGTAATAAATCAAGTGAGAAGTTTTCTCATTTTGTATTGAAATGAATGGACTCAAATGCTTCTGCAGTCGGCGTCAGCGCCCCCTGCAGGAATTTTCGGTAGAATGTAGCTAAAGGCACTTCCTGGTTTGCCTCCCTGCTCAGACCCGGAGGTTGCCTCCTGGTACCGTGCAGTAGCTGCTGAATGCTGCTGGGTTTCTCAACCCTGTGAACATGAGACTATTGTCTAATGATGAGCTATTTATTCCTCAGGTTTAAAGTTCATAATAAAAACCTGCTGTCAGTTTTGGGAAATCTGATTTCAATATGTATAAGACGTGTTTAAACAATGTATAATATCCAGCTGCAACAGATCTCATCAGAACCCAGAAACGTTAATACAACAGTATGTAGAAGCTCTTTAACCCAAATTATCTTTTTAATGCTAAAATATAATTATTATTGTTATCCATGAATTTTCAAATGTACTGTTTTACAAAAAACCTGTACAAATAATACACATTATTATTTCTTCATAAAGAAGTCTAATTATAGTTATTTTCTTGCCCCCTGAGCCTGCTCAAATAATAACAATTTAGTTTTAAACAAGCTTTTGGAAGATTTCTAAAATATTCTTTTTTTTTCTCTTTTTTATGACAGGTGGTCTAATAAATTTGTTAAGCACTGCATATTCATACTTGTTGATTCAGTGCATTCATGCTGTGTGTGTTTGTGTGATGCAGGTGCAGTAGAGGTGAGGAAAGAAGGTCTGGACGCTCAGATCAACCGCCTGGCTGAACTAATTGGACGACTGGAGAATAAGGTAAGGAACATGTACATATGAACATATTGCATTGACTTGCATTCATTCTCTGGAGGCTTACCCTAACCATAACCACTACAGACCCGACCCCCACCATAATCCAAGCCTTTAATGGATAAGGATAGCAATAATCAATAATTTTTCTTCCTCAGAGTTCCATTGTTATCCAAAAACTACTGAAAACACATCGATGACACATTGTTGCCCTGGGAGACATGTTCCTTCATTACCATGAACACATGCTGTGGTTTCATTGTCCTGCTGCTTGTAAATTCTCACGAGCATATCAACTCATGTTTGAGTTACTTTTGCTAAAACCAGAGCGCACAGATGTTTTAAGAAAATGTACATCTTCAGTAAGATCAAGCCCCTCTGTTGGTGGTTTCTAACCTTTCTGGCTTTACACCTTTTACAATGATTCTAAGGAAACAAAGATTATTATTTTTCTGAGATGATAAAACTTCAAGCAAAGACGAGTGATTTTGTTTTTCCTGCCAAGGGAAAAGGCCCTGAAACGGAAATCTAAGACACAAAAAAATTAGCCGAGCATACCTTCGGGAGTTATAGATATTTTGTTGGTTTTGTACTTTTATCAGATTTGTTGGCAGGAAAAATACATAATCATACAAAATTATATCCTTTAGCAGTAATAATTGAATGCTTTACTCTGGGGGAACAATCTTTGTTCCTACAAAGTGATTGACACAAGTACACAGATATTGTTTTTTATACGTAGAGTCTGTCATTTTAAGTTATTAAATTTTACAATATGAATATTTTAGGTTAGGACCTACCTCCTGCACATTCAGTTTTACAGAAGAAAAACTATTAAGAGGATCAAATGTTTATAATCTTATTTTGTACTGCTTATTGTATATAAATGTAAATCAACCAATATAAATCAATTGGTGCGGTATGTGTAAAATGATTAGATTATATGCGGAAAATATATTACATAAGTCATGATAAAAATTGAGTTTGAGCCGACTTGGACTTGAACCGTGTTAGTTTCTCCTTTTATTTTTAGCTCTACTCATCCTTTAGGCAGCTTGTACTGTTTTATCAACTACAAACAGCACAGGCCAGTGATCTTATCCTCAGTAAACCTTTTTACTAAGTTGTCAGCATGTTGAGGATTTGTGTGTGCACAGAAGAAGATATTTAAAGACGGGTTGGTGTTCGATGTGTTTGTGAGCATCTGTGTGTGTAAGAAAGAGAGAACGGGACAAAGAGGAGCCAAGTGAAGCAATGCGGATATTTAAAAGAAAGCTAAAATAGGTCACCAAATATACCTGGGCGGTCGTCAATATACCTGGGCGGCCCACCCAAGTAATATCTATGTGTGGGAAAACTGTTTTCCGTCGTCCTCTTGGTACGATGACCCAATAGTCTGAAGAAATGATCATTCTCTAACCCTCACCTGTGTGTATTTTTGGACTACTGGGCTGTTGGACTCAATTTTTATGCAATGGACCAATGGAACGGCAGAACAATGAGCGGTGTCCCTGTGGTTAGGATAAGAGATCAGGTCTGGTTCAGATTTAGACAAACAAAAGACAAATCTATGAGAGGAAACCATCTTTTACATAAAACTGTCCTTCCAGGTAGGGCTGGGCGATATATCGATATAAAACATTTTTGAATATATTTTTAAATGTGATATGGAATTGGACCATATTGCATATATCGATATAGTTCAGTTTTTTTTCTTTCTTTATATATAAATGCTGCCCTTACTAGGGTTTGTCACATTTAGCTATTTTGTAATATTTGTTATTCTTTTCTCATGTAAATATATTTATTTCAGCCTATTTTATTTCATAGGCTTTTTTTTTTTTCAAGATATTTTTTTTAATTTAAATGTGCACTTTATGGAGCTTTAAAAAAAGGTACTCCTTATTAAACAGTACTTGTGACATGTCATTGCTTTGCATGGCTTTGACTTTGACTGAACATTTGCTCTCACTTTGCCCTAAAAATATCGAGATATATATCGTACATCAATATTCAGCTGAAATAAATCGGGATATGACTTTTGGTCCATATCACCCAGCCCTACTACCAGGTGCTCTAAGTCCACATGTCACAAATGAATATGTTAAGATCACCGTTCACCAAAAACATGAGCACTTGTTTAGCATGTTCAACCCTGACACTGGTCATATTGAGCTATGCCAAAGCAGCATCCTGAAGTCTGCAGAGGACAGGAAGAAAGGAAAAATGCATAAGAAAGAAGAAGCAGGTGGTGGGATAATGACTTATTTTACACTAAATGATGGAGAGGAAAGGACGAAGGTATGGAGCAGATGAAGAAAAAGACAAATGAGGCAATTAGACGCCCAGTGTCCAAACTATTGCAATTGTCTTTTCCCATACTTGCTGCTCTCTGTTGCAGCTCTCTCTGTCCCAGATGCCTCTTCGCCCTCCTCCCTCCCTTCCTCCATCTTTGCATCTATCACCTCCCATCCTCCCTCTCCTTCCACTCCTCTTGCCCCTTCCTTCCCCCTCCCTATTTTATCTCCCCGTTCCTCTGCATTGCCTTGCGTTCAGTACTGAACATGTTAAGGCTAATGGAGCCCCAGCAGACTCAGCTGTCTTTGGGAGAGCGGGCCGGTACAGCAGAAAGAGCTAAGAATATCTAAACACAATGTACTGCCAGGGGGAGGGAGGGGAATCACAGAAAGAAAATAGAAAAAGAGAAGAAGAAGAAGAAGAAGAAGAAGAAGAAGAAGAAGAAGAAAGGAGACTGAATATTTGATCAGGTTTTCTCTGGTAGAATCCAGGCTTGGAATTTCGTCATTTTAGGGGCAAGGCCATTTGGCCTTCCTGTTCACACTTATTTTAAGGGCATAAAGGCTGTTTGGTTAAATTACGCTGGTTTTACCTTTCAGATTAATACCTTAACATTCTCATTCACCAAGAAACATTAATGCACAATATATTAAATATATTAGAAAGGACCTTTTTGGAAAATGACAAATGAACCTGTTTTGAAAAGACGGCAAATGCATATATTTTGAAAAGATGGCAAAATGAATCTCCTGCTGAGTTCATCTAAGAGTAAGGAAAGAGAAATGCCTCCTCCTGCCATAAGAAAGGAACCTGCTGAGGTGAAATTAACATCAGCTAAATGTCGAGCCCTTGTCCCTGAGGTAGGGAAGACGTTAGCGCTATCCCAACTAGCTAGCTATCGCTAGTTTTCATGACGCAAAAATGTAACGTTAACGAGTCGACTTTAAATAGGCTAATACAATGGTAATTACCTATCAATAGTACTTTCTATAAAAACGTAAATGTTAAGTCCTGTCAAATACTACCACATACTTCAGTCACAACATATCAAAACAGCTTGTCCCGCTAGCTTACCTGTGCTGCATCAACACATGGCTCATATGAATATTCAAATGAGCCATGTGTTGATGCGCACATGTCTCGAAGGACAGGGAGTGGGTCGGGTTAGCGTTGTGTTTACTGGAACTTTGACAGGGGCGCAAAGGCCACCTTGGCCGTAAATTGAACATTTTTCACAGGGCATCAAGGCCAGAGTGTGGGGCAACGACGGCCGTGGCCGTCGTGAAATTCCAACCATGGTAGAATCCCTCTTAGTGTGAACAGTGTCTCCAACCATGATGTCTGTTTAGAAGCGACCTTTAGGCCGTCGCCTTAGATGCTAATTTAATATACTTCTAGCAAATTGCCCAGGTTAAAGTAGAATTGTTTCACTCACTTGACTGACCTCTATTGTAGAAGAAATGATTGAAATGCCTCCATCTAAGAATTATCCAATAATCGGCTGTGACCCCTCAGGCCTCCTGAGAGCCTATTACTCTGCTGTGAGGCGGACTTGCTTACAGTGGCTGGGGAACAAAGGCACATCGTTTTACGGATGACTAAGCACAGTCAAGTCTGAGTTTTACCTGTTTAGACAGGAAGGAAGACAGGATCTTCTTAGGAATGATTTATTGGTTGTTTTTTTATGCATAAAAGTAGTGAGTAATTAATTGAAGCTTGGAAATTCCACCAAGGGAGAAGCAGAGATGGCAGGGATTTTGCTTTAATTTTCCATCTCACTAACAAGCCAAATCAAATGTGACATCTGATACAGTAGTCCAGTCAGCTCCCAGGATTGTCCCAGTAACCAGTGGCAATCAATGAAAAACAATGAAGTGAAATAAAAAGAGGAGAGTAAAATAAAATGTAAAAGAAAACAAAAAAAAACATTATATCACATTATAGTAATGTAAAGATAGGGCTGGGCGATATGCACCAAAAGTCATATCCCGATATATTTAGGCTGAATATCAATATACAATATATATCCCCATATTTTTATAGCAAATTGAGACAAATGTTCAAAGTCAAAGCCAAATATGACATGTCACAAGTAGTTTTATTGAAACCGTTTATTTAAGTGAACATAAATACTGTATAACAACAGGAGTACCTTTTTTTTAAATCAAAGCTCCATAAAGTGCACATTTAAATGAAAAAATATCTTAAATAAAAATAGCCTATAAAATAAAATAGGCCAATCTTTTTCTGAAGTATATTTATATGAGAAAAGAATAGCGAACATTACAAAAGAACTAAATATGACAAACCCTAGTAAGGGCAGCATTTACATATAAAGAAATACATTTTTTTAACTATATCGATATATCCGATATGGTCAAAATCCATATCATATTTAAAAAATGTATCGATATATCTTTTATATCGATATATCGCCCAGCTCTAATTACGGACCACACATTTACATTTTTAGTGTAATTATTTGGTATTATTAAGATACTGACTGGGACAGATATACAAGGACAAGAGAATTTTGCATTAATATATATAAATAAACAATGAATATTTTTTTGTTGTTGTTTTCTTTCATTATCACAAATGTTTCCAACAATTTTCAACCCAGAGAAATCTATAGTTTTGATCAAGCACACTCTGTCTTTCACGTATACTTTTTAGATATTATACGTGTTATTATATTTTAACCAGATGAAGGATTTTACTAATCGGAGAAAGAACTATTTATCATTCATCTTTCAGCAGAGAGATTAAGATTGCCTCTCCACAGGGGTTCCCCAGGGCTCAGTGCTGGGACCCCTGCTATTCGCTATCTACACCACCTCTCTGGGTGAGGTTATCCGCTCACAAGGCTTTTCCTATCACTGCTATGCAGACGACACTCAGCTCTATCTGTCATTTCCTCCTGATGATGATCTCTGACATCGCCACTTGGATGAAGGCACATCACCTCCAGCTGAACCTTTCAAAAACTGAACTGCTGGTCCTCCCTGCTAAACCTACAATACACCACCACATCAACATCAAGATTTACTCCCTGTGTCTTGCACGCATCAGGGTGGTGAGAAACTGATGACCAACTCACCTTTTCCCGTCATGCCGCTTTGCACTTTAAAACATCAGAAAAATCAGACCTAATCTAACTCAACATGCCACTCAACTCTTGACACAAGCTGTTGTCATCTCAAAACTTGACGACTGTAAATTCAAATCTCTAATGCTGCCTACAAAGTTGTCTCCGGTACTGCTCCTACCTAGGCATCCCTCTGTACCTTTAAAAACCTCCTGAAGACCCAGCTCTTCAGAGAGCATCTTCTTCCCTAGCAACACACGATAATTATACTCCTTAAAGAATTGTCACTCGCACTTATTGATGCACTAATAGCTCTTTTTGCACTATACCTTCATTGTTTGCTTTTATTCTTCCTGTAAGTTGTTTTGGATAAAAGCGTCTGCTAAATGTAAATGTAAGTTATAATATAACTGCTAATGACATGGAAGAAAATATCCCTTACTTGTCTTGAGTGTTGATAAAAAATTATAACAAAAATAGCATTTCAGTTAATGACCAAAATAAAACATTTTTCCCACCCTTTTTTTTTCCCACCATTCTGCTGAAAAAAATCTGTCTAATTCTGATCCAGATGAATGATTTCAAGGACGGCTTCAATAAGAATCTCATGCTGATTTTCTTGGCTGTTTCCAGACTTAAATACATCCAAGAAGAAAATATAGTGACACAACATGGCTCATTTTAAAAACATTATCTTGTCACACTTGACACACTTGACACTTTTATTTTGAGGTTTTGCAAGTCACATTTTTACACATTTTTTTTGTGAAAAGAAGAAAATAACCACCCAACATTTCCCTTCCACTGACAACAGAGAATAGCAGAAAACACAGCACACTGAAAAGAAAATAGGTCACCAAACTTTTATGTTTGGAAATGTGTTTTCAGAATAATCAGAGCTAAAGAAAAGCAAACGGATAGACATTTTTTGCGGGATTACATTTTGAGAAGGCCAGACAGTATAGTGCAGTAATCATATCAAAGCTGCCATAGAGGCGTATTGAATGTGGCTCTGTCTTTGTCTTGCTGTTCGGCCTGGTATTACCTGCATGGATCTCAGTATTAAGACGTTGCAGGAGTCTGGAAGAGGAAATGATATTATCACACTGTCATGCTGAATCATGGATTGTTTACTGAATGAATAATAAGCCAGCAACACAGTGCCTGGCGAGAAGAAAACAGTGCCCTGTGTTGGCACCACTGTTCCGTGATAACACTCTGGAAATCCTGTTACCTGCAAAGCATCTTCAAAGTGGTGAATCCGTGTTGCCCCTGTTGCTTGCTCTCACTTTGAGATTCCCCTGCTGCCTTCCTCTGTACTCCTTTGGGAGTTTGTTTGTTTTCTTGGTTACACAATGTTATTCTTATATTGCTCTCTGTGTTTCTCACTTGGAATGATCAGTACTAAGATGATTTGAGCCTTTGATTGCAGCTGCACATCAGGTGTAGGCATGGACTGTATACAACATGGACATAGACTCTGTGATGTCACCCGCAGGTTACTGAGGTTACGTGTATAAGGCAAAGAGGTGGAGCATAGACCTGTGATGTCACCCACCTGTCACTCAAAGTGGCCACGCTGCATTACTGTAACCCTAAACATAACTAGAGCTCTGTGATGTGGATAATACCAAATGTTATGATGTTTTTGACCAAATACTTCAGTATCAATATTGTTGATTTGCCTATTGGTGCTTTCAGAAAATTAGATTTTTAAAACAGGAAAAAACACATTGCAATATTACGATATCCAAAGTCAAAGAGAATAGCTAGTCTATATTGTCTACCACTAATTTAAACTATTGAGTGATATAAAAAATTAAAAATAAATTCCATACAGTTGTCAGGAACAAATAAATTATCCATAGAGACAAAAAAAAATGTTTTTTATCGCAATATTTTGCATTTTTCTAAGGAATCTAAAGGCGCCATGCGTCACGACTTTTTTCACTTATACTGCCGTATCGAAGCTATTCAGAGCAGTGAATCTTAAAGTTGAGGAAAGTTTGATAAAATGCTGCAGTTGTTGTCGTCCATACATGTTTGATATCAGTTGAGTTCAGTTTGACTGAATACTTTGTTGGTCAGTCTGTGGGTTTGACTCTCAATTTTATCGACACAAAATGCAGTTAAACAGTTAAATCACAATATATTGGATCACAATACTCACCATGTCGCAAAATGCTTAAAATCGCAATGATATCGTGTAGTATTGTGACTCAATATTGGGATAAAATCGTATTGTGGGCCCTCTGGGGATTCCCACCTCTAATATGTATTTTTTGCTGTAAAGTTGGCTCTACAGGGTCTTTGGGGAATGACTTTTGGAGCCAACCTCAAGTGGTCATTTGAGTAACTATAGTTTTGGGGAGGTTGCAGCCTTGGTATAGGTGATACTGAGGCTGAACACTAACTAGCAAAGTGATGCAGCTTTCATGTTTTTTCAGCAGAGGAATGCTATCCTGTCTTTAATGTCTTCTCAAGGCAGATCCTGAGAAAGTATTTCTCTTGAATGTCTTCTTTCTCTCTTATTAGCACAGAGCTGTCCAAAAAACACTCAGACAGCAGCTTCTCTTTCAGCTGGTAATAAAGGTCAAAGTGACAAGTGGTGGCAATATGGTCATATCAATTGTTGCTAATTAATGCAAATTTCACAAGCACCTTGATGGCAGGCGAAAATTAAACATGGCTGTTGTTGATTTGTGTGTCTGTACAAAGATTGTTTGAGCTAAAGGAGCATCACTCTTTTAGGCCGCGTTCAGACTGTCAGCCAAAATCCGATTTTTAGCCCATCCAGATTAGAACTGGATGGCTCTTTTGAAGTCTGAACAGTCACAAATCACATGAAATCCGATTTTTGCAGACCGGATCGAAACCACCTTCGGGAGGTAGTTTCAGATCTCATTTGGACAGATTCGTCTCAGTCTGAACCTCCAAACACTCAGATCGGTTTTGACTGTCCGTGACGTCATTCTACGCGGCGTAGTGCCGAGACGAGGTGTCCACCGGCAGCCGCGCCCGACTCATACGGGCCCGCGAGGGGGCGTCCATCCCCCCGGTTTCTCCCCTGGTGATCTGAGATGTTCTGCACCTCTACTGGACAGTTATAACGCCAATATACTGAGGTGACCTGCCTCACTCACGCTCTGACACCGTTACTATGGCAACCTGTCAGATCAGTCAATAATGTGGCCCAGTCTGAACAGAGCCATATCCGATTTGGACACTTGCTAAAAACTGTGTGGACAGTCAGCCCTAAAAATCGGATTTGAGTAGGAATCTGGTTTGAATCAGATTCGCCTGCAGTCTGAACGCAGCCATAGACTCCTCTACAACCAAAAGAGGACTGTTTCTGTAGTCCCAAGAACTCCAACAAAGTGATACATCTTCTCTCTAGCAGATCACTTCGCGTCAATTTCAGTCAAGCTCCATCCATATCAAATCAATAATTTATGCTTATTAGGTTCATAGTTTTGAATCACAACCTTCAGTATTTGGATCACAGTTTGTGAAAAGTAGGGTGTGCCAAAGTTAAAAGGCTACACGTGTTATTTTGGTATCAACATTTAAGTCAATACAAGTGTCAGACTGATTCGGGATCAGAGAGATTCCCAACATGAAAGGACTCAGAAATCAGAAACAGGGCCAAAAAAATTGGATCCGGTCAAAAAAAATGCAAAGATGGTAAACTTGCTTCTCCAGTAAGTCCTTGTCAAAGGGAAATCATTAGTACAAAAAAAAGATTTCCATATACACTACTGGTCAAAATTTTTAGAACACACAAACTTTTCCAGAATTGAATTGAAAATGATGCAGTTTAATGTCTCAGTCTACTCTGAAATTAATGCACATTTGCAACATTTAAAATTCTTTATTGAGCATGATGTTTTGAATTCAAACATTTTATGTTGGACTAAAGGACCAAAAAAAGACACAAAATGACCAAATAAGGACACAAAATGACAAAAAAGACACCAAAAGACACAAAATGACTTTAAAAAGACACAAAATGACCAAAAAAGACACAAAAAGACACAAAATGACTTACAAAGACATGAAAAGAATTCAAAAATGGACAAAATAGCCCAAGACTCCATAGAGTTAAGTTGTTAACCCATTTCTTGTTCCCTGAAAAAAGGCCTACTTGTATAATTCTGAAATGTACATTATTTTTCAGTTTTGGTTAAGCTTACCTTTTTTTATTTACCTCTGGCAGTTCACCACTTACCTTTGTACCCTTTCAAGCTGTTCATTTGACTTGAACTGCTTGAATTTCAATAGAAAACTGGAAAAATTGGGGTGTTCTAAAACTTTTTACCGGTAGTGTAGATTGTGTGGTAAAGATAATAGCAAACAGTGAGTCTTCACCTGTATGTCTGCACACACAGCTCCTTCCATTTCAGTCCAGCTGTGACCAGACTGTCTCATATTACCCTCAAATCACCCTTCTTCCAACTCAGTGTGCTTCCGGTAGCTTTTACAGTGTGTGTGTTATGTGAGTGTGTGAGTAGTGTGTAGGACTGCTTTGCCGTGACTTACCCTGCTGCTTTTGGTAAAAGATTTTCAGTTACCCTACAAGTCATGCAGACACTATTCATTTACAGTGATAGTCATCTGTCACCGTGGTGACAGAAACCTGCAGCGGTTATTGTGATTTATTACAACAGGTTTATATACCTCTGACTCTCAGGCATTGAGAGTGGTGGAGAAAAACCAGAAATCAATGTCTCATCATCCTCTCTCTCTCTCACACACACACACACACACACACAAACACAAACACACTGTACCATTAGCCCAGTAGTTCTCAACCTTTTTGAGTCGCGACCCCCAATTTAACATGCATGTTGTCCGCGACACCCGCTCACTGAACAGAATCTCACACGCACAGTTCAGATCACCCAAAAAAGAAACAAAATTACCAAAAAAAGGAAACAAAATGACAAAAAAAGACACAAATTGACCACAAAATGATCAAAAAAGACACAAAATGACCAAAAAAGACACAAAATGACCAAAACAAGACACAAA
Organism: Centropristis striata; assembly: GCF_030273125.1. Taxonomy (NCBI): domain Eukaryota; kingdom Metazoa; phylum Chordata; class Actinopteri; order Perciformes; family Serranidae; genus Centropristis; species Centropristis striata. The sequence continues at coordinate 2,852,063 of NC_081522.1, forward strand.
ATGACCCCAAAAAAAAAAAATTACCAAAAAGACAGAAAATTACAGAAAATGACCAAAAAAGGAAACAAAATGACCAAAAAAGACACAAATTGACCAAAAAAGACACAAATTGACCACAAAATGATCAAAAAAAGACACAAAAAAGACACAAAATGACCAAAAAAAAGACATTAAGTGACCAAAAAGACTAAAACACATTAACACATGAACACTTTAACACAGTGGAGACAGAGCTGACTTCCAAAATGATTTGGCGACCCCCAGAAATCATCTCGCGACCCCAATTAGGGTCCCGACCCCAAGGTTGAGAATAGCTGCATTAGCCCACCTGGCTCTACTAAGGTATTGTCTGAAGAGAGTATTTTAACTTAAATATTAATTGTGTCCTCTTCATTTTGGTCTGAATAATTGACCATTCACTCCCTTAAGCATGGGGGTCTAATGAGACAAAGGCTCACTATCATAGAAGCTTGGAGGATGGTGTCTTTTTATAGCCTTTCAATAAGCAAAAACACAAGAGCAAAACTGTAAGGAATGGATTGCATAGTGTTTATTTGCTTGAACATAAGCAAATATTAGTGTCTTGGTTATTTCCATGTCTTCTGTTGACTTTTTGCCTGGTAAATACATATTGCACAGTCTATTGCCGTCATATTGCGCATACTTAAGACTCTTTATTGGACTCGTGTTTGAAATGTATCTACTGGAAGAAACATAAAATAGTCTGCATTACCATTAGCTTACCCTTGCTGGCTACACTGCAAAAAAGCCAACTTGTATTTTTTGGCCTAAAACAGTGATTTAAGTTGGTAAAACTTGGAAATATAAATTATTGACATTTAGGGCAATAATGTAAGTTAGCACAACAAAGGAAGCCAGTTGTCTGCTCAAAAACAAGTTGGTGAGTTGTTGTTACTTATATCTTTAAGTTGGGGTTCACAACAAGGGACAATAGTTCTGATAACTCTTATTTCTTTGTTGTGAAATGCGGGAAAGCGGTGAAATTCTGTCATTAGCGAAAGCTAGCGACTAACTGATGCTAGCGGCGCTGCTTGTTACAGCTACAAGAGTAGCCATTAGCGTATCAATGCTAACTCAAAATTGTCGTCGCAACATTAGCTGACATTTCATAGCGGCGTTACAATCGTGGTAATTCAGCACATTGTAGAAGTTAGCAGAAGTAAGGATTAAAAGTTATTACAATGTAAAATTATAAGTTAGTACAACTTACAGTTGAGTTGACAAAAATCTGAATTCAGAGTTGAGCAAACTCAAAAACAAAACTTAAAATATTTTGTTCAATTGTCCAACTTAAAATTTGATTGAAGTTTGTTGCCTTGAAATTTTAAGTTCATCCCAACGTTTCTTTTTTTGCAGTGTAGGTGATCATATCGGGGTCATCCCTATGTTCCCCAGGTTATTTTTCCCAAAAAGGGTCCTATGTTCCCCTGTAGTAATACATACCGGGGAGCATAGGACCCTTTTTCTGGTTACAGGCTCATTCACATAAACAGAGGAAGGAAAATAACTGAATTTTAGAACTTTTAGGCCAATTACGTGTTCATACTGGGAATGTGATGAACCTCAAAAAGTATTTATCTTACTATTTATTGTATCTTTCATAATGTAAGTCTATGGGAAAGAGTCTTTTGTGGCATTACATGAGTCATGACAGGCCTGGAAGTTGTATTGCCACTATTTTTAAAGCACTTTTCCTGGCAGCTTGTTGGCAACAGTCAACAATATGCTAGTGAATTGAGTGAAATTAATATATTTTGTTTTTGTTGTGATATTCCAGTTAACCATCAGATAGCAGATGCTAGTTTTTGCTAACTATCTGTTACCATGTGGGATGTAGCTTTATTGAGCTAACTGAGGGATCTTAATTCATCTATTTCCATTTGTTCTTTGTTGTGAATCAATTCTTTGTAAATTATTTCTTCACTTTAAACCCCATGTTTGCATAGAGCTCACATTGTCAGGTCAATTTTTTTTTTTTAAAGTACCTTTCCCAAAGTTAACTTGTTAGCTAGTTAAGTCACCACATGGCACATTTCCGTGTGTATGTATTTGACAAATTAGCGGATTTATTTGGCAAATAATGGATTATATCTGCTTATTATAGTAAAAATACTATTCCTTTCTGCAAATGACATGGTTAATACAGCCCTGAGAAAATAGTCCATATTAACCCATAAGAACCCAGACCCAGTTATCCATAAAGGAAAGTTATGGGGAATATATCACAGACCAAGTGAACCACGCAGAACATATTTATGATGTGGGGTTTTTTGGTCATTCTGTGTCTTTTTTTTTTGTTGTAATTTTGTGGGGGGTTTTGTGTCTTTTTTTGGTCATTTTGTGTCTTTTTTAAGTAATTTAGTGTTTTTTCTGTCATTTTGTGTCTTTTTTGGTCATTTTGTGTCTCTTTTTTAGTCATTTTGTGTCTTTTTTGTGTCTTTTTTAAGTAATTTAGTTTTTTTCTGTCATTTTGTGTCCTTTTTTTTTTAGTAATTTTGTGTCTTTTTTGGTCATTTTGTGTCTTTTTAAGTCGTTTTGTCTGTCTTTTTTGTGTCTTTTTTAAGTAATTTAGATTTTTTGGTCATTTTCATACCACCTCCAGCGGCCCCCAGGTAATTTGAGTTTGAGACCCCTGTTCTAGAATATTTAAAGTGTTTGTTACATGGGTGTCACCGTGGGTTCTTATGGGTTAATGTCATTCCCTATTAATTCCCATGGAAAGTTTCCACATTGAACATTTACAGAATTTTGCAACCTCGTATCAATGCCATCAAAAGCTTCTTCATGATGTCGGCTATAGTTGGATTTGGCATTTCAGTGTTCTATGTTTAGACCTTCAGTGCTGATATAAGTCGTTCTTTTTCATTTCGGGCTTCTTTTACCGTCATGCATCCACCTCCTCTCTGAACCCTCCTATTCCCAGCTCAACTTTATTTTCATCTTAAAGAGACATCCCATCCTGCCTGTTCCTGCTCTCAGTGTGTCAACTAATCCCTCTCATTGTGAGTGACTACTGTTTGCTTCATGGCTGCTGTAGTAGTAGCTGTCTTTGGTCTTGTTGATTGACATGTTGCTGCTGTTGTTGTTGTTGTGCTTCTCCTTGCAGACAGTCTGGTTTGATCTGCACCAGAGGCTAACAGACACAGATGGCACTGCCAGCGCAGTAAGTAGACACTAAATGAATAACCATTGTACATTACACTGCAACACACAGCCCCAGGTGCAGCATCACATACTGCTAGCTAACAAAGGCCAACAACCATCGCAGTAGTACCTCACACTGGAACATAACTTTGTGATGTAATTAACATGGGAGAGCACTTCTGCACGACCAGTCCGGTCTAAAAATAATCCAGGTCTCAGTACTTTCCCCGTGGGCGCCAATCTTTGGAATTATTTCCCAGGAAAGGTGCTTGTTTTGTTTGCTTGTCTAGACATGAATAATTTATAGACACTGAGTATTCTCTGAAAGAATTAATAGAGTCACACGGTATCTTACAATATCTTACACCCGCAGAGAAAATATCATATCAGCTGTCCTGGAAACATACTGAATATTCAGTGTGTGTGGTATTCTCTGTGATAATGATCAATGATTCATACAAAAAGCCACAAGTCCCGTGTGGGCTTTTTCTTTTCAGGCTCAAAATAAATTGAATCATAAATCTGACCGTTTTTCAACTATTTGACACCATTTTTAGATATAATTTCACCCAAGACCACTATCACATAGAGCGCTTGTCTGCCTGCAGTGAAGTGGAGATAACAGTGTGAGAGTGCAATAACTACAGCCAAAAGCTCTTTCAGGTCTGAATGCCTGCAAAGAGCCAAAAGCAATCTGTATCTTAGAGATATACAGATTTATTGTATTCACATGCATGTACATGAAACCCTCTGTGATGCAAAAAATCCCAGAGAGTGGTTTAGATGATGTCATTCACTACATTGATTCTTGCTTATGAAACAGGATCACTGGCACCAGTATAGAGTTACAGTGCATTTGCAGCAGACTTGGTACATGAAGTATAACACCAGTCAGATGCATGCAAAATTCACTAACTCAGTGTCTGCACTCAAGACAAAAATGTACATACACATCCTTTCCTTTCTTTCAAAATTATTTTTATTGGATTTTCCTTGGATGCATAATTATATCAGCTGTCAGAGCACACATCAGTTTATCCAATACATCCATAGACAAGTACAAAATAAATGAAAATACCAAAGTTATAGTAAAAAAAATACAAAAACAAAACAAATAGAAAAAACAAAAACAAATAAATGAATGAGGATAAACATATAAGAGAAAATTATAAAATAAAAAAATAGAATAAATAAATACATAATAATAATAATAATAATAATAAAAATTGAATAAGAGGAAGATACACATCCAGTGGCGGTTCTAGACCAATTTTACTGTGGGGGCCAAGGAGGGGCCAGTGTTTAATCAGAGGGGCACATTAGCGCATGAAAAAATGGCAAAGATGATATTTAAGCATTCAAAATCTTTGAATGTCTTGAAAAAGACACAAAATGACCAAAAAAGACACAAAATGACAAAAAAAAAGACACAAAATGACCAAAAAAAGACACAAAATGACTTACAAAGACTAAAAAATGGACAAAATAGCCCTATAAGACTCCATAGAGTTAAACTATTATACAATGTACACATTCTGGGTTCCTTTTGTGTGCAATGAGATATTGTTTGAACAAAAAAAAAAGGTTAGAATTGTTCCATTGTTCATTGTTATAAATTGACCATTTTATTATTAATTTGACACAGGGGCCAAAGGCTTCTTCACAGGGGCAGTGGCCCCTGTAGGCCCCTGTGTAGAACCGCCACTGTACACATCCATACATACACATCCTTTCCATCAGAATTATAAAGCTGTGTATGCACAATATTGTATTTTAGATGTCAGTCACTGTGGAAAAGGGCACAAGCCTGGTTTCCACTCCCACGGTTAGAATGGATCACAACATGCACTTAATTAGACGTTTGCACATCACTACTCTTTAAATCTGTCAACGCGAAGAACAGCAAAGAAGTGCAGTACAGATTGTGCCACATCAGTTCTCCAACAATGCCAGAGCAACCATTAATGCAAGCGACCATTTCTCTCAGCTGTGGCTATTCATAGCGCACATATCATTAATTCATCACATGTACCTGTGATCTGCATGCAAGGATAATCAATGATTTAGTAAATACCATGGTCTAAGTCAGGGGTCACCAACCTTTTTGAAACCAGGAATTACTTCAAGGGTACTGAGTTATATGAAGGGCTTCTTGTTTGATACAACTTCTTCTCTTTGAACACAGTGTTTGCAATTATCAACACTGCTTCTTTCAAGAGGCTTTCCGCTGTTTATCAAAATGTTTGCAGCTCTAAATGAAGCTTCAGTTGCTTTTTGTGACGTCTGAAAAAAGACGGCTGTTTGCCCAAAGCTGCCTTTAACTCGCATGCCTTTTCTGCCCGTAGTGCGCTGCCAGGTGGTTAGTTAGCATGGAAGCTTTTGTAACACTCACTGAAGTGTCTCTCTACATTGTGCCGCTTCACCATCGCCACATAAACACTTTGATTTAACTTGTTTAACTGAAATCTAGACCCCCCATCATAGCTGCTCCTCCTAGCTTGTCTTGGCACACCAAATGTTTCTTTTACCCCAGCACATTAAACATTTTTGTTTTAAAAATGTTATATTCAGTATTGTCATTTCCAATCTACATCAAGTGTTATTGATTCAAAAAGGAAAGCAGCACAATTAAATAACATTTTTAGACAAACCTTTATTGTAAATAGTGCTATTTTTGGAACATGCCCTGCAGGCAACTCACATGGTCCCAGCAGGCAACCAGCTGCCTGCAGGCACTGTGTTGGCTACCTTTGGTCTAGGGTCATACCCAGTTCTGATTGGCTGCAGACTGTCCATTAATTCTCTAATACTAAATAGTTCTGGTTCAACTCTGGTTCCAGTTAACCGTTCTAAATTTTTACACTGGCTGATAATACCCATTATTACTACAATTTGTCTGATTGTGTAGTTTTCTTTAATGAACACTAAAGCTGCAAGTACACTGCCCCTCTGAATTTACTAGTAAAATTACTACTTATTACTACTTACTTTACTTAATTATTACTTTTTAGTTAACAACCCAAGTCCCGTTGGTTAGTCCCAATAAGAGTGAAATTGATACTTTTGATTATTTTTTATTTAGTCAGGTTTGCTTTCACAGTGCAAAATGTAAGTGGACCAAATTTAAAAAAAATAAAACAAATAAATATACTCTTAGTTGTATTTCTGATTGGACTAAACTTTGGGTTGACTAATCGCCCTAATAGTGGACTTTCCATGAGTAATTGTCCCACATCCCAATCTCGATGTGAGATGCGGAAGTGCCTTGAACCTGCCTTGAGCAGCCAGCAGGGGGGCGACTTCCCTGGTTGCAAAAATAAATCTGATTGTATAGAAGTCTATGAGAAAATGACCCTATTCTCGCTTAATTCATTATGTCTGTAAAGATTTTCCCTCATGAGTTTATGTCTTCTTCAATACAACATGATGTTCATCTTGTAGTTATGGTCCTATTTACAGTAAAATGGACAATAAAGCAGGGAATGCTTTAGGGCGGGGCTCTCCTGGTGTTGTCTGTGTTTTTTTCTTAGAACTTGGACCCTTTCAAAGTGAGTTTATCAATTTACAATCAATTATCAATTTACAGATATTTTAGTCTGGACCAAAGTAGTGGACCAACCAGGCGGCAATCTCCGTGTCTGAGCATGGAAGCCACCAGGAAGTGCATAAAGCCTGCAATTCACCGAAAATTCCAGCAGGGGGTGCTAAGTTTGGCTGCAAAAGAAATCTGCCCATTCATTTCAGTGCTAAATTTGAAAACTTCTCACTTGATTTATTACCTCAGAAAAAATCTTCAGGGACAACATTATGGTCTCAATCGCTAGTAAAAAATCTTCTTCAAGACAATTTGATGTTAATAGTTCTAATAATGGCCCCATTTAGAAGAAAATAGAAGATAAAGAATCGTATGATTTGGGGCGGGGCTACCTTTGATTGTCAGGTCACTGACAAGGCGAGCCGTCACCAGGAGAGAGGCAGAGCAATGCGTATCCATGGAAACGTGTCAATAAAGTTAAAGTATAACGTTATATAGATAGAAAAGAGGACGTTTACCGATTTGGTCTCATAACTTTGACCCTTTCACTGTATTTTCACTTAATGACAGTTTATTTGAACGTTTTGTTCAGTAAAAATGTCTTGTTCAGTGTTTGGTTGGACTAACAGACACTCCAAGGAGTCGCTGCTCAGTTTTCTGAGGTAAGATGGCGAAGAGTATAACGCTGAACTCGAGGCTTCCAACGGGCAGTCCACAAACCAACGGGTGACGTCACGGTGACTACGTCCATTATTTATATACAGTCTATGGGACCAACCAACCATCACTGCAATCCAGTGTGACTAAAACAAAATGACTCGATCAGTAAAATACATCAGGCCCCAGATCTTTCCCACAAGGAGTTAAACCCTGATCCTCTTCTTCTGCCTGCAGGGGAAAAGCGTAATAATCGCCTATTGCACTTTCACCCACACGAGTCTGACCACTTATGGCTCCCCATTAGCTGCCGGTAAGCAGAGAGAACCTTGACTAAATTGTCCAGTTGTCATGGGCACCGACAGAAAGATTATTGTTATAGACTGCTGAGATACACAGAGAGGGAGATGCTTCAAGGTGTGATTTACCTTTAAAATGCATAAAAATAAACACTCCTTAAACACTAGGACAAAGAACAGGCACAAGCAAGAAACAGGAAAACAAATAAGGACCTTAAAATAAAAAAGCTATGTTACTCTGGGCACAGTTTCCCTCTTGAAACACTTTCAGGCCATTAAAGAAGTAGCTTTCAGCAATTATTTGCTTCCTAGGGTCCATTTGGTTGTTTGGTGGTCTGCTGTAGAAAGGAAATAAACAGAATCCTACAGGGACTTCTTGCTTTGGAGGTAAACATATTTGTACATTTACACAGCCTGGGAAAACACCCTGCTTCAGTTTCCATGGTAATGTAGCAGGAGCTTCATCTCACTTCGTCAGAAGCCGATGGCTTATAGAGTGAACCAAACAGTCCAATGACATGTTTTTGGATATGAAAACTCACTCATTAATTCATTTCCAACACAGAGTATTTTCAGAATTTTAAACATCTTTTTTTTTTTTTGTATTTACATACGTCCTAATTTCAATTTGTGACATTTTTTAATTGGAAGGTGATTCCTTAATTGATGCTGCATATGAAAACTTGCTTAATAAAGACCGGAACACAGATGCTTTGTGATATTTTAGTAGCCATAATTGAAATCCTTTGTTTTGGCATGCAGTTTGCACTCAACTAATAGGTAGCTCTACAGTGGAATGACTCTACTGCATTTACTAGTTTAGATACGCTTTCTCTTGTAAAAGTCCCCCTCCGGGCACTTAATAAAGTATGTAAAAATACTTTGGTTCATAATTTTTCTTTAACTTGCTTTTCCTACATAACATGAAAAGAAATTTTTTTTTTGAAGGGGCTACTCTTCACCGTAAAAAATGTCTGTAGATATTACAGTGAAAAACTGCTAAACCATGACAGTAAAAGACCGTAAAATGATAAATGAGTTAATTCAGTTTAAGTAACAATGAAACATCGTGAATGTATATATCAGCCAAAACAGTATTTTTTTTTAAATACATTACTTCACTGTAAAATACACTGGCACCGTGATTGTAGCAAAAATATACTATAATATATATACAAGCCATAATTTTTGCATTTATTATTTGTATAAATACTTTTTGTCACTGTTAAATTAACTAAACACCATATCTCTAACAGAAATATACTGTAATATTTAATGGTAATATCTTTAATTTATGAAGCATTTATAAAGATTTTCTTGTCAATCATATTGCAAAACAGCGTTTCTTTTGATGGAAAAACTCAATACGCAATAAAATGGCAATCTTTAATGTGAAATCAACAGTGCTAATATCCTCTTCCCGTAATATTGGAAAAAGTTGCACCGTATTTATTACAGTAAAGTTCTGGCAACCACAGCTGCCGTTTTTTTACCGTAAAAACAACAGTTGTTTTTTTTACAGTGTTCCTCCCTGACTGAGAAATTCTGGATCAGGCTAGCCACCACTGCTTGTGTACTACCGTTGAGAGAGCAGTGCATATTGGCCATGGAGCTTCCAAACTCAATGAGGAGTTCAGATCTATATCATCAAAATTAAATAGAAATGGCCATGGTATATCTTTTACACATTTTTACTATCATGATGTCAAAAAGCAAGCGGCAAAACTGCATTATAACAATATCTGAATCATTTTGATGACATAAAATGAACCAAGATAGGCTTTACCGTGTGGTTATTAAATTTAAACTATAATATATGATATATATAATATTGTATTTCCAGAAAACATGTGTTTTATGAATAAAATATCACTTCTTGAACTATAAAAAAGGCACTTACTGAACTGTACAATTTAAAAAAAAAGGAATATATTTTCTAATTTCTCCTTTTTCCATAACACAATATAATATATGATATATATAATATTGTATAACCAGAAAACATGTATTGGGACATATGCATATACTGAGCAAAAGTCTTAGGCAGGTGTGAAAAAATGGCAAGAAGAATTTATGCTTGTTTGAAGGCAAAGTGTGGTCACACCAAATATTGATTTAATTTAGATTTTTCTTCTCTTCACTCACTTTGTATATAAAATGAACTATTAACATTTCTATTTTTGAAAGCATTCTTATTTTGCAGCATTTTTTCACACCTCAGGCTTTTGCACAGTACTGTATATCAATTTCAACACATGAAGTTACCTGTATCAGGATAGAAGATTTTGGCCGTATCGCCCAGCCCTACGTACAATAATATCTGCTACAGTGTGTTTTCACTCTCTGTAATGACAAGTACATAGAGTTACAGCTTTTGATCAGCTTTTTGAAGTTGTCATGCACATAATCTAGCTTGCTTGGCGCTCTAAAATGGTCGTGAACTGCACTGACATCTCCCCATTCAGAAAAGGAATGTAAAAACACAGTGACAAAAGAAAAGCGCATTTCTTGAGTTCTTGACTACTTGAATTATTTTACCTCTGATTCATAACCATGGCATCTTTTTTTCTCACTTTTACTTAAGCTTGTCCTTCATAGAGAAACTCATCTTATTTGATTTTTTTTATTCTTTTCACAATTCACACATTTCAGACAGCAATCAGCCAAAAGTACTGCCCACTCTCCAGTGCTATCAGCAAACTACACTGTTAAAAGTGTTTGTAGAAATTACAGTAAAACACTGTCAAATTGCATCAGAAATAGGTCGTAAAATTAAACATTGTACATCACCGTAGTAGATACTTTTAATTACTGTCAATCAAAGAATAGCATAAAACTTTAAATTATACTGTCATAAACTGTAGAAAACACACAGTTGTGCTGTAAAAATAAACAATTTTCGTGTAAAATGAATGGAGAAATACCCTGATGACACAGTTATTCTGAAAGTAATGCACTGTAAAAAAAAAAAAAAAAAAAAAAAAAAAAACCTGTTGTTTTTACGGTAAAAAACCGGCAGCTGTGGTTGCCAGAACTTTACCGTAATAAATACGACGAAACTTTTTTTGATATTACGGTAAAAAGATATTGGCACTGTTGATTTCACGTTTAAGATTGCCATTTTATTCAAATTTGTACTCTCTCACCAAAAGAAACGCTATTTTGCCATATAATTGACAAGAAAATACTTCATAAATGAAAACGCATAAATGAAAGATTTTACCTTTAAATATTACAGTATATTTTTGTTAGAGATATGGTGTTAAGTTCATTCAACAGTGAGAAAAAGTATTTTTTTACAAAAAAGAAATGCAAAAATTACAGTGGTGGCTTGTAAATATACATTTTACAGTGTATTTAGCAGTGGAGTAATGTATTTAAAAAAAAAAAAACTGTAAAAAATACTGTTTTGGCTGATATATACATTTACAGTGTTTCATTGTTACTGAAACTGAATTAACTCATTTATCATTTTACGTCTTTTACCGTCATGGTTTAGCAGTTTTTCACCCTAAAATCTACAGACATCTTTTACAGTGTGGGATTATTCAATATAAATTACAGTTTTTTTTACTGATATTTACATTTACATACGCTCACTGTATTTCTTACAGTGAAGTTCTGGCAACCACAGCTGCCGGTATTTTACCGTAAATTAAACAGAAGCTATTTTACTCAAGGCACTTAAATATCTGTTATTCCTCGCTTTTATTCCTGGAATTTTCCTTTACATCTCCCACCATTCACCTGTCACCTCCTCTCCTCCTCTCCTCCTCTCATCCCACCCTGTAATTATACAACCATGTGCATCATCACCCCTGATGAAAGCCTCCTGCTCCTCAGTAACCCCACTCTCCTGCTTCTAAACACAGATTACTCTTAACAAGGTCATGCTCCTCTTCACCTTTACATAATTTCACCCTTCCTCCCACGGCTCAATCCATCCCCCCTGACCTTCCATCCTCCACCAGACGAAAGATACGATTGTGATTACCCGTCGTCTCCGCTCCCTTCCAGTCCTCCGTCAGAGCAATCATCCCTCCTCTCTGCACAAAGACGCCTCTGTGAGTCGTATCAGCACACGGGGGATCATAATAAGATCATATTCTCTATAAGAGATACAGAGATACACTGTAAAAAATAATCTGTTTAATTTACGGTAAAATACCGGCAGCTGTGGTTGCCAGAACTATACCGTAAAAAATACAGTGAGTGGGTTTTCTACTGTAAATTTAAATGTAAATATCAGCTAAATCTGTCATTTAGACTGAAAAATCACTTGCCATTTTATCCCTATTGTGTCTCTTTTTGGTAATTTTGATAATTTTACGTATTTTTTTGGTCATTTTGTGTCTTTTTTTGATAATTTCATGTCTCTTTTGGTCGTTTTCTGTCTTTTTTTTGGTCATTTTGTGTCTTTTTAGATAGTTTTGTGTCTCTTTTGGTCATTTTGTGTCTTTTTTGATGGTTTTGTGTCTCTTTTGGTTGTTTTCTGTCTCTTTTTTTGGTCGTTTTGTGACTCTTTTGGTCATTTGAGGTCCTTTGTTAGGTCCTTTGGTCTGCTATTATTTTTAGGGTAGTTATGTCCTTGTGACGTTATGGTATTTCTCCATTCATTTTAAATGAAAAATCTAATATTTTTTACAGCAAAACTGAAAAAAAAAAAAAGTAAAAGTTTTGTGCTATTCTCTGATTTACGGTAATTAAAAGTGTCTACTACGGTGATATTACATTTTTAATTTCACGCCCTATTTCTGATATCATTTGACAGTGTTTGACTGTCATTTCTACCAACATTTTTTACAGTGTACTTTGAAACTGCAGTTGTGGAACTGAATTTGCATGTGCATTTTACTTGTAGTGGACACTCCTGAGCAGTGGGCGGCTTGCTGATAATGCTTTCTGTCATCTGAAGTAGGGAAATCAATCACAAACATTGTATCTTGTCAGTCTTTTGATCCTCTCGAGGCACACCAGAAGAGGAGAGAAGCAATAAAAGAAGCCGAGGGTGACTGGAATATATAGAATAAAGAAAATGTAAAGGGGTGAGTGGGACCTACATGCAGATTACAGAATAATAAGAGAGAGATAATAGAAATGAGGAAAGGGAATGAGAAAAAGAAAAGGCCAAAAGGGCACAAGCTTGTTTCTGTTTTTAAGAAAAAGGACTTTTTTTTTTTGAAGTGCCTTGGGTCTTTTTCTTTTCTTTTTTTTAAATCTCAACAGCAAAAATTTGTCATGTTTTCCTCCTCTGTTTTTCATCACTGTGTACAGCAGCTTTGCACAGCTATGTTTATCTAAATGAAACACATAATTAACTAGAAGGCGCTCAGCACAGAGCACAAACCTACGCCAACGCTTAACTATTTTCCCTCTTGCAGAGCTGCAGCCCTGGAATTATCTTTTGTCTCGTGGGTTTGATCTTCCCAAAAAATATTCCATTAATGTAATTATGTTAGACCTGGATATTGTAGACTTGCCCACAAGGACATACTGCATATTCAAGCAAGAGTCGTCCAAACCCTATGACCATATAGGTCATCTGTTTCTACCCTCTAATAAAGGGGGGTCAAACATACGGCCTGAGGGCCAGAATGAGGGACGTCAAAGGGTCCAATCCGGCCCACTAGATGACTGAGTAAAGTGTCATTTATTACAATTTTTCCGTAACATACACTGCTCTTCCTGTTTGTTCACTGGGGGGTTAGAAGGAGAGAAATTTGGAGGTATTGTTATTTTTGTTTATTTTTAAGGGTTGTAGAACCTGATAATGTAATAAATTCCCGATAAGTTAATAACCCCGATAATGTAATAAAAATCTGCACTTGAGTCCACTGAAAATTTAATAAAACCTGATAATGTAATAACTTCCCGATAATGTAATAAAGTGCATTTCCCAATAATGTAATACACATTTTACCAATAATGTAATAAAGTATAACACCAAGCACCTTTAGATTTCAAGAAGCTGTTGAATGCATTCGTTGTCATGGATACACTGTAATAAATGTCAAATTGCATCAGAAATAGGCCGTAAAAATAAAAATTGTGTATCGCTGTAGTAGACACTTTTAATAACCTTTTAAAAACTTTTACTTTTACTGTCTTTTGTTGTATAAATTTAACATTTTCATGTAAAGTTAATGGATAAATACCATAATGTCACAATGACACAATTACCTAAAAATAACGGGATTATTCAGTCTAAATGACAGTTTTTGCTGATATTTACATTTAAATTTACGGTAGAAAACCTACTCACTGTATTTTTTTATGGTGAAGTTCTGGCAACCACAGCTGCCGGTAATTTACCGTACATTTAACAGATTATTTTTTACAGTGTAGCTCGTTTGTGAAAAACGGATGAACGGGTCAAAAGTGAATAAACATTCAACTTTGACCTGTTGGTGGCGCTAGAGCTCTTGAGCTAGAGTTGCCTACACAGTATCACCACTTGAACCCAAGTAATGGGTCGTCTGCTGTTAAATTATTACAATATTGGGGAATTATTACATTATCAGGACTTGGGAAATGAAGGCTAACCTGATAATGTAATAACCTCCCATTAATGTTATACTTTATTACATTATTGGTAAAAAAAAAAAAAAAGTGTATTACATTGTTGGGAAATGCACTTTATTACATTATCAGGAAGTTATTACATTATCAGGTTTTATTGCATTTTCAATGGACTCAAGTGCAGATTTTTATTACATAATCGGGAATTGATTACATTATCAGGTTCTACAAGGGTTTTGCTGGTCTTGCCGACTTGAGATCAAATTTGGACTGTATGTGACTGAACTAGAATGAGTTTGACACCCCCGCTCTAATACAAACAGGGATACTCAATTAACTCTTCCCACCGGGAGCGCCCGCGATCTCATTTGCATATCTATTTTTACATGCCGGTAGAATTGCAACCAAATAAGATAGAGATCATGCATGCATCCTGTCCTTACACTAATGGGTTTGTAAAATATCCAGTAAAAACAAAAAAAGAAAAACTTTGTAATCTAGACCACGATCCGCAGGTATTCACAGCACTTCCTACGTTGGAAAATTTGTCCTCACTTTGTCAGCATGAACTGTCATGTGGTTTTCTTGCTTGTCACTACCCGCGACAACAGGAAGTGACATCATTTCCCCGGGAAGTGTAGTTTTTCTGCTGGGAATATGTCTCTTAGCGTGCATCGCTCTTTCACTTTCGCTCTCGCTCTCGTTTTATCTCTTGCTCTTTCACAAAGCTCATATCTAGCCATTTTTCTATGGTTTTCTTGATAATAACCTAAATCATTATCTAGAACAGCTATTCTCAACCTTGGGGTCGGGACCCCAATTGGGGTCGCGAGATGATTTCTGGGGGTTGCCAAATAATTTTGGAAGTCAGCTCTGTCTCCACTGTGTTAAAGTGTTCATGTGTTTTAGTCTTTTTGGTCACTTAATGTATTTTTTTGTTCATTTTGTGTCTTTTTTGGTCATTTTGTTTCCTTTTTTTGGTCATTCTGTGTCTATTTTTAGTAATTTTGTGTCTTTTTTTGGTCCTTTTGTGTCTTTTTTGGTCAATTTGTGTGTTTTTTTGGTCATTTTGTGTCTTTTTTGGTCATTTTGTGTCTTTTTTTCGTCATTTTGTGTCTTTTTTGATCATTTTGTGGTCAATTTGTGTCTTTTTTGGTCATTTTGTATCCTTTTTTGGTCATTTTGTGTCTTTTTTGGTCATTTTGTGTCTTTTTTTCGTCATTTTGTCTTTTTTGATAATTTTGTGTTCAATTTGTGTCTTTTTTTGGTCATTTTGTATCTTTTTTTGGTCATTCTGTGTCTTTTTTTTAGTTATTTTGTGTATTTTTTTTGGTCATTTTGTGTCTTTTTTTGGTCATTTTGTGTCTTTTTTGGTCATTTTGTGGTCAATTTGTGTCTTTTTTGGTCATTTTGTTTCTTTTTTGGGTGATCTGAACTGTGCGTGTGAGATTGTGTTCAGTGAGTGGGGGTCGCAGACAACATGCATGTTAAATTGGGGGTCGCGACTCAAAAAGGTTGAGAACTACTGATCTAGAAAACCATGGAAAATGGCAAGATATCAGCTCTTAAATTAAACTCTTATGAGCTAGTTTTGTTGTTATCATTATATTTGTCCAAACAAATGTACCTTTAGTTGTACCAGGCATTAAAATGAACAAGAAATTAAAGGAAAAGGGTGGTTTAATATTTTTTTCATGACTGTATGAGTAGGTTTCATCCTACCAAGTCAATCCAATAAATGCTGAGAAATTCCAGCCTGGACAAAGGTCCATCCAACCAACATTGCTGTGACTAAAAAGATGTGGCTCTACACTGAAGCTAATAAATGGGGGCGAGCATCGTATTTCAGCCAAATTTTTTTTATCACACACTAAGATAGCTTGCCAACAAGCAAGCAGAAAAAAAGATGACACTTGTTCTTACTTTCTAAAATCATTAGCAGAACAGACCAATTAAAAAACCCTAACAGACAAATGAATAGAATGTGTGGGAAAACAAACGAGAGGCGATAAGTCAGCATTTAAAAATAAGTCCACTGAGATGCACAAAAACCAAATGACAAGGGGGAATATTGAGAAAATTGCAGCTTAAAAAATTGTGATCAGGAAAAAAAAAATGTCAGTTGAGTGATTAATGAGTAAGAGCTTCTACATATGATTTAAATATATAATGTATACTGCAATAAATTGAAGATAAATGGAACAGACTGGAGTTCACAGAGGGACATTCAGGATCCTGTGAAGACCCTTATGAAAAATAAATCAAGAGGTTATAAATATGGATATTACGGTATGAGCAGGTCATGCACTCTCCAGCAGCTCTCGCAAAGATGAACCTGCTCTTTGAATTATCCATAATTCTCAAACACCACCAGTGCTGACTCAGACAAGATGGAGACAAAATGTTAAATAGGTTCCTACTACCTTACAGCTGATACATGTCAACTGCACATAATGGTGCTTTGTGCCTCAAACTTGACATTTTATTCAGCAGATGGGTCATTCTGTTATTAAAAATTATAATACAAGGAATGATAATTTGCAGATTCTTTTGCTCTGTAGGTTTTGGGAGAGGGAGAGTTGGAAAAAAAGGCAGTGAATTGTGTTATTTTACAAAACATGTATACTACTGGTCAAAAGTTTTAGAACACACCAACTTTTCCAGAATTTAATTGAAAATGATGCAGTTTAATGCACATTTAAAATCCATTATTGAGCATGATAGTGTTTTGAAAATAAAAAAAAGATTAAAAATCACATTTTATGTTGAACTAAAGGACTAAAAAAAGACACAAAATGACAAAAAAAGACACAAAAAGACACAAAATGGCTTACAAAGACATGAAAATAATTCAAAAATGGACAAAATAGCCCAAGACTCCATAGAGTTAAGTTGTTAACCCATTTCTTGTTCCCTGAAAAAGGCCTACTTGTATAATTCTGAAATGTACATTATATTTTACCTTTTTTTATTTACCTCTGGCAGTTCACCACTTACCTTTGGACCCTTTCAAGCTGTTCATTTGACTTGAACTGCTTGAATTTCAATAAAAAATGGAAAAATTGGGGTGTTCTAAAACTTTTGACCGGTAGTGTATATTAACAAAATATTTAATTGCTTTTTGATCAAAGTAAACTAAGCATCAAGCTTCTTCCACATGTATAAAATGTAGGGTTGCAAAGGGGTAGAAACTTCCCGGTAAATTTCTGGTAAAATTTCTGAAACTTTCCATGTAAAGCTGGGGAATTTGGGAAATATTCCAAATAATAAAAACATGACATTTCTTTATCAAGTTTTAACTATTTTATTGAACAATCAATTATTTCATTGGACAACAAAGTTGAGTTAAATATTACCCATCCCTACCGACCCGACCCATTCAAAAATTAAGTAAAATGCAACATTTGCATTGCAACA
Source organism: Centropristis striata (assembly GCF_030273125.1). Lineage (NCBI taxonomy): Eukaryota > Metazoa > Chordata > Actinopteri > Perciformes > Serranidae > Centropristis > Centropristis striata. The sequence continues at coordinate 2,869,655 of NC_081522.1, forward strand.
CAATCTAACAAGGTTTCCAAAAAATGTCTAGTTAAGTGTTCAGTTGTACTAAAATACACTCAAAGGAATAGGCTGTTCATTTTTGATTCATGGATACACAGACACAGATTTACTTCTATCCATCCATTTTCCTCTGCTTATCCGGGGCCTGTGCTGTGTTCCAATCCCCATACTTCCCGTACTTACTATACTTAGCTTGAGTACGCAGGGTGTTCCAATTCCGATCGCGGTGAAAAGAAGTGAACCTAAAGGACCCGGATGTTGCCCTCATAACGGTCAAAACGCTGAGTGTGGAACAATGTACACTATACGCACTCAACGGCCGCCATCTTGTCTACGTAGCGGAAGAGGCGGAGCCAGGCAGAGCCGCTCAGCTCGAAAACAATGTTTGTAATGGCGGCCGACGACGCCGGCGCATTTTCCACATTTGCTGCGTTAATGGAGCCATATTGCCGGATTGTAGAAGTAAAGATTAAACAACACCAAGGATAATTTTTTCGCCGTTTAAAGCCGGAAGTTTTTCGCAGGTGACGAGTAAGTCACCCGCACTTCCGGTAAGTGCATCACGGAGTATTAGATTTGGAACAACACTCACCTGCTGAAATCTGTGTACTTTGTGAGTGCGGATAGTGTACTCATGGAAGTATGGGTATTGGAACACAGCACAGGATGCAACTGCTGCAATCAATAACACAGGAAGCAACACGGACTTTTCAAAATTAAACGGAGACGCACAAAACCCTTAAATAATTATTTAGAGCTACAAATAATGATAAATAATAAACGTCTTGACACCCTATCTCTAAGGCTGAGCCCAGCCACCCTACAGAGGAAGCTCATTTCGGCCGCTTGTATCCGCGATCTTGCTCTTTCGGTCACTACCCAAAGTTCATGACCATAGGTGAGGGTTGGACCGTAGATGGACCGGTAAATCGAGAGCTTTGCCTTCAGGCTCAGCTCCTTCTTCACCACAACCGCATTACTGCTGATGCTGCACCAAACCGCCTGTCAATCTCACGCTCCGTTCTACCCTCACTGCTGAACAAGACCCCAAATACTTAAACTCCCCACCCAGAGGGGGCAGTCCACCATTCTCTGGTTTTCAACTTCGAAATGAGCCAGCTGAGGTGGTTTGGGCATCTGGTAGGGATCCTCCCGGGCGCCTCCCGTTAGAGATGTTCCGGGCACGTCCACCTGGTAGGAGGCCCCGGGGAAGACCCAGAGCACGGATTTACTTGCAGTTCCAAAAACAAAAACCAAGATGGGAGACACAACTAGCATCCAAAAGTGCTGTAACAAGGTCTGCCTACCAGCACCTCTAAAGCTCAATTTATATCTAGGAGACTCTTCACAAAATACTAAATTGTTTTTAAGTTTAGGTTTGTGTACAGATTATAAACAAATGAGAAAGAACATGTCCTTGTGCTTCCAGTCTTTATGCAAAAACTTCACTAATGGTGTGCTGACTCTATTCTCATATTTAGTGTACTATTAAATTAAATTAAATACAAAAGGCATGGGCTTCAATGTTTCATGTCCTGTTTCTCCCAGTTATTTTCTGAGACCTTTGAATCAAAGACATTTTAATTGTTTCTATTTGGTTTTACACTAATCTTAATTGCAGTTCTCTGTAGCATTCAAAGGTCTTTAAGGTCTTTCATTGGCCTTCTGAAGCCTGCCGATGCTCTCCAGTGACGCAGTGGATTTAAGCTGCTTTGCACAATAGCACATCAGTTGTGAAGCTGTGTGTGTGATTGTGGTCCCTCTCCTTCATTTTCTCCATTCACATCCTCCTGTTCTGACCGCTTCTCTAAACATCAATAACCACCACTTTTCTTTTTTCCACAAAGCAGCAGATGATGGCTCAGTTAGCTTTAAGCGTTGAATTCAGCTCCGGATGAGCCTTTTCTTCTCCCCAGCTGTCAAAAACCACCCTTTAAATAAACCAAGCCATTCTTAAAGGGGCATTTATTGAGAATGTAAGGCATTGTAATTGAGGCAAATGATTCACAAATAGTTTTAATGTGACTTGAAATGACAAATGATGTCAATATTTGAAATATATATCAAAGCGTAGAGGGGAAAAAGTCACAAAAGAATGAGAAATGATTCCTTATTGGATTCAGATTGATGTTTCAGTGTCAAAGAACACAGTTAATACTGCAGAGGGTGAAGCTTTGGCAGCATTTATGTCTATATTTCTGACACAGTGAGTGAATTATTGAGAATGAAAAAGTATCTGAGAGAAAGGTCAGCCCCAGTTGGAGGAACACTTGAAATATTGAGGAGAACAGTGATTGGTTGGAAATTCAGCAGCACTCAGACCTGTGGCTCAGACAACATGAAAAGTTAAAGGAGGCGAGAGGCAGCAGGGTGGTGAACTATACACCTCTGAGCTCCCAGTGGGAGCAGGAACAAGACTTTCTTTATCTGAGAACAGAGGACTAAATAAAAACACCAGTTTGTTTATGAGGGATGTCTGTGAAAAGTGTAAAATTGCTAATAATAAAGTGTTAAAGGCAGGAATATGGGGTGCAATCTCACTATTCCACTGTGATATCTTTAGGAGCCATACCTCACACATTGTAAGCTAGTTTTTATCAACATTAACACATCATTACACACATCTGTTGTTATTATTTACCATTTTCAGATTATTTTGTTTGTTTTGTTGCTCTTGTTTATATCTGCCCTTGGATTAAACCTAGTCACAATTCTCATAATGTACAGCCACAGCATGTAATACTATTTGTTTAGTATAATAAATCATTTCAACACATATGAGCTCCATGTTAAAGGGGAAGACTGGCAATCTTTTATATCGAGTATCACCTTTGTATCATTATGTAAGTCTGATATGTTTGTTATGTGTTTTAATTAGGGGTGCACCGATCGATCGGCGCCGATTTCCTTAATTTTGCGGGATCGGCGATCGGCCGATTCCTTTACGAAGAGCCGCTGTTAGCTACAGTTAGCTCTGTCGCAGTACAGTGTGTATGTCCTGCTGCGCAGGTGTTCACTTAGTGATCTCTGTTTGTCCCGCCCATAGACTGCCGTGGAAAATCCTCTCCCCTGTTTGTTTCTTCTTCTACGGTTTGTTTCTTCTTCTACAGTTTGGCATCTAGTGTGCCACACTGTATCATCAAATGTTACGCTGCCCCCGTGTGGAAGGCTCCAGTAATACAACTTTTTTTTTTCTTCCAGATATGATGAACTATTCGATTTTTTATGATTTAATGAATTCGAATATTCGAAAATCGATGCCCTCCCTAGTTGTCTGTATGTTGTACAGAACAAAAAACACTTTATTTATGGTTGCAGTTTTTTTGTTAGTTTGTCCTGTAAATTGTCGCTATTTATTTTAAGTTCAATATTTTATTAACTACCTCAGGCATTGTGATTTCCTTTATTTGTTAAAGAAAAATACTGCTGTGTTATTTTTTTTTTCAATATAATAAGATTCAAACATTGAAGGTGTATGCTGTGAGTTATATCGGCCAAAATCGGAATCGGCAGGTCAGGCTTTTTAAAAATTGGTGATCGGCCAGAAAATTGCAATCGGTGCAGCCCTAGTTTTAATGTTGTTAAGTGGTTGCTGTTTTGAACACATGGTTAACATTGTAAAAGGGATCTACTTGGTTAAAGTCATAGGACCTCATCCGTCTGTCAGGGTCCTTTTCTTTTTTATTTGCGATGAACATGATCAACATAGTGTATTTTGAGTCCCACATATACTGTCTGGGGCCTAAAATACTCAGCAATGCCAAATTAAATTATTAACCTGCCGCACAACTTCTTCTAGTTTGAATAATGTGACATGTGTTGGCAATATGAGAAATATAGAATAATGGAAGTCCAATCCTGTAGGACTAGAACAGTCATCATAATAATAATAATCTTTATTTATAGAGAGCTTTTCAAAACACATATTACAAAGTGCTTTAGAAAGGCAAATAAAGAAATTAAAATCATAACTATCAACAGATTAAAGTAATTTAAATTCTCACTTTGACTGCTGACAGTTCAAGGACTGTTAAAAATGATGTAAAATCAGGAAAGGCTCTCTGGTAAAAGCATGAAACTGAAAAGAGATCACTGACTCAGCCGATCTGATTTCTCCAATTATTTGAACACATCTGAAGGAAGTAGGTGATAGTTCCTCTAGGGTTTCTTTGAAAATGTTCCATTCATTACTTATTCTCATTGAATGAATGGTCCTTAGACTAGAAACATGTGACTGTGTCATAAAAGACTCATCAAAGTCAGTCATGTGTGACAGGTCTGCTGGTTGGAGGACTCTTATGAGATCTGGATCTTTTCAGTGTCTCTTGTCGTGATGTATGAATGGTGGCACTTAGTCCCTGAATGGCCCAATCCCCTGGTGGCTGTTTGTGTTCTTGGTGCTGGAGATTTTCTCTGTAAATTCAATAACCGCTCCTACGCGCATTAATCAACCACAACCCACTCTTCCTCTCTCTCTCTGTTTGTTTGTTTCTCTCCCTTTCCTCCCTTTGTTACTGCTGCAACACATTTAGTCCACTTAGCTTGCAAAACTGACAGCTTGCTCACTGTATCTGTTCTTATGTTTGTGTGTGTGTATTCCTTCAACTCTATTCATTTCAACCTATCCTTTATTGCAGGGGCCGGAGCAAAACTCTGAACTAAATTCTGCTCAATATTAAAGTATATATCGCTTGATAAAATACAGTAAATTATCTGGTTTTGAGCTGCTACTGATAGGAACACATGTTATGATGAGACTGTTAATGTGGAGTAAATCAAATATAGCAGTAAAAAGTAGTAAATACTCCAATCACTATATCACTATTCCATTTATTTTAAACACAACTGTAAATGACCTTTAGCAAGGTTCCTATTTATGTTTTTGTATTATATAGCTTGTTTTTTCATGTTTGTACATTTTCAAGGTGTTTTACAATGTTGTGATGCTTTTATTTTGAAAAGGTGTCGTCCAGTGTAAAACGGGTGCTTTGATTTTGAAAGGTAGTGACAGGAAATAACCGCTAGAACGGTTAAATGAAAAATCGAACGGTAAATAATAACAAGTGTGTCGTAATTCATATAAAGTTGATATAAAGTATGAAAAGGCTTCTATAGTGGCTGACTGACAGGACACAAGGTTTGTTAGAGTTTATTTTATTCTGTCATACATATTAGTGGCTATATTTGTTGTCTTAACTATAGTAAAAGTGCTTGTTAGCTCTAGTGCTAATGATAATGTTTGCTATTTTTTTCAAAATAAAAGCACTGCGGTTATATTGATTTCTAATTTCTTGGTAACCTCACGCGGGCGTGTGATTGTTGTGTTGATTCTGCGAAATTATTTTATGTCAAGACAACAAAGACAATGGAGTTAACTCAAATGAATCTTGATATTTTTCTTAATATTTTAAGTTAAAATGACTTTTTGCACAGATCTTTGTTGTATTGAAAAGGGAAAATTAGTAATGATAACAAACACGCAGCATTTGGTTTTACAGTGTACTTACTTACTGTACCGAAAGGCCCCGTTAATTTATTTTTGTTTTTTCAAACAAGGCCATACCTTGTTTTTTTTCCCTCTGCAGTAATAACACATTTTATGATCCATATTTAAATAATAAAGCAAATCACTATGCTCCCTCATGCACAACTAACTACAATGAATTTAGTAGATTTAAGTCAATGCAAAAAACAGAAGGTCAGAGGGAATAACAACAAAACAAGAGAATCACACAGAGGAGGAGGGAAAAAGCTCAGGATCAAAGCCCTCACACACACACACACACACACACACACACACACACACACACACACACAGACATAAACACAGTACAGTGTCAGCTTCTTTTTGTTGCATTCATTCCTGGTGCCTTTAATCGTCTCTTTGAGTCAGCGCGGCACTATTTCACACGGATGTAGGGCTCAGTGAATGTGAATCACAATGTCGATATAACTAAGGTGCTTTGGACAATAGAGACAGACAGAGAGACACTCAGGTAGTTAGGGCACTGAGGCAGATTTATAGATCCAGAGAGACAGAAAGTAAATGGAAGTGAGAGACAGAGCTCCCTGGTGATTGTCTCCACTACAGTGAATGCAGATAAGCTTGGGGGACATAATGAATTTATAAACTCAAGAGACATGCAAGGCAGGTAGTGAATATCAGACATGAAAGTCGCCGAGTGTATCTTTTAATTATTGCAAGCAGTGCCAGCTTTCATGATGGTTTCCTATAATGTGTTTAACAGTGATCTGTAGTATTGTGTCTGTGTTGTAGCAGGAAGGTTTGGAAAGGGTTTCAATGTCCTCTTAAAGGTTTAGTTTGAATTTATTCAAGTGTGTTTGTATGAGGTGCTAGTCCCCAGTCAGTGTATTATCTTCATTAGATGTTGTCGTAGTCAGCACGCCACCAGTTTGGAGAAGAAGACAGGAGTCCTGACACAAAAGCTAAAAAAAGGCCCACCTAGTTTATGCTATATTTAGGTTACTAGCTCTTCCAACAATACCTCGGTTAAGTCATGGTCACCTCACATATATATATATATATATATATATATATTTTTTTTTTTTTTAAATGCTCTTCTTCTTTTCTCTTCTTTTCCTCTTTAACCTATAGCACTCCTGTAGCGATTACTAGCTCTTATTGTTAGCTCTTAAAGTTCTGTACTTACTTGATTCCTGTGGTCTAAGTCTAGTACCCTCAGGTTGAATGCACTTATTGTAAGTCGCTTTGGACAAAAGCATCAGCTAAATGACATGTTATGTAATGTAATGTAATTTTTACTCCTTTACCGTGCCCTCAGAAAGCTCTGTTTAAGTTTACGCTGGGGGAACTGAAGCCGATCAACGCTCTCATCAAAGCCACCAGACTCTATTGACAAAAACAGTAAATTTACCTTAACATCCCATTCTCCTGGAAAAAATGTTCATTTAGGTTGTGTTTACAGGCAGCGGAAAAGAGCTATGTGTCCATATTTCACCATCTCCTGCCGTCTTGCTGACATAGGAGTGATTGACAGCCAAGCGAAGTTTAAACAAACGGTGGACTTTCAACCAGGAGAGCTGGGTTCGCGTTTTGTGTGAAAACAAGAGTAAACCAATTTTGACTTAAATTACGCGAATCACGTTTATGAACGTAACTTGTGCTTTTTTTACGTAACTTGCGATTGTCATGTATGAAAGTGTATGAAACTATCAAAAATCAGTAGGAATATAGTTTTTTTCCAGATTGTAAAGGGCCAGAAAATTACGTTTCAAGTGATTTTTTTGTGGCGTAAAATGGCAAAGCTGTTTCCTTTGGAAAAGTCTGCAAAAATAGGGCTTCAATATGGCCTCCTGGAGGTCATGTGACAAATTAAAGCATTGCTATTGGTTCCCTATACTCTTCCCTCCTTTTTAAAGTATCGTATCATTCCAAAAGATGCATTGTAGAAATTTGACAGGCCAAAAATGATTATGTTGCCTTTGGGCAACACCGTACCATAGAGGGTTAAACTGTCTTTTATAACGACTTAACAGGAAGTTTTGCCCTTAACCTAGGTCAGTGGTTTTACAACATAAATCCACAGAAACTGCAGCCTTTTTTTACAATAGCAGACCGTACACGTGTGCTATTTATTAGAATGCGTCGTTGTACCACGAGCCGCGATACGTGCCTACGTGCAATAATTTGTCTGCAGACTCTTATCACAAGAAGCTCTCTAAAAGTAAGTCTAAGATTAACTCTTATCCAGCGGCCTCTTGCTCGGTCACTCTCTCCTTTTCTCTTCTTAGCTACAACCATAACATCCCCTTGCCTGAGCTGACCGCAGCTACAGTTCACAGCGGTTAGCATGCAGTTTTATAAGCAAAGCTTTCTGTCTATCAGGAAACTCTGTAAATTACAGAGAGTCGAGGCAGAGCAGCTGGAGGACATCAGAGGAAAAAACAGAAAACATTTTCTGGTTTCACCAAAATGAGGGGAGAAGATTTTTCAGGAGTGATGATGCCGAGTCGAAGTGCTCCCAAGTGCTATTCCGCCATACATTATAGTTATCCTTTTTATCCGCTTAGAAAAGCGCCACGTTTTATTTTGTGTCGCCATACTTGGTTGTTTAACTACTCGTGTAGCTGTATTTAAATAGCTTCTTCTACATATCGCTTCTAACTGTCCATCTGTTTGGATCCTAATGAATGAACTGGGCTAAGCTAAGTGCTAGCCAAGTGGCGCCGCACGCCAGGGCGATTGAGTGCACGCATTGAGACGCAAGAGGTCTGTATCAACTCGTCTTACTTGACCGAATAACATGTTTTAATATGAAAAAACGGTGGAGTGTTCCTTTAACCGCCACCCACTGTCAATAATACAGTGACAATGGACAAGTACCTCACACAGCCTCACTTCAGTTAATCCAAAATTCCCTTTAAGCATGAATCAAATGCTCAAGTTCAACTTCAGCTTTCAACCAAAAGAATCTCTGTAATATGCCACTGTATTAATCCTGATGAGTCTATTTCTTAACTATGCTGTCATCTTGTTTTCCAAGTGTTGTTTGGACCCCATACTGCGTGTTCTGCTGATGTATTTTGAGCACTCACTGAATAAACATAGTGTATCAGTATAGCATAAGCAGAGAAGAGTCAGCACTTATATCAGTTTCACAGCAATACCTATCTAAAGTCTGCAGTTAACATCCACACACTACTGGCCATACCAGACCAAATAAGGCTGTAGCAGCAAAACTTGTGAGGGTATTAAATTGATCAAGGGTGCATTTTATTGCTTATGAGTCCAACTTTTCATTTGGAAGAGGAAAATAATATTATTTCTTCATTTATAAAAGACCAGAGGGAGAAATTATCTATATGAGCATCTCAACTGTGTTTTCGATCAGGTCATTTTTCTGCGTAAAACCTTGTGTTTTGAGGTCATTACAAGTTTTCCTAACTTTCTCACTCCAAACAAACTTTACTGCAGCTCTCTTAGGTCAGTAGTTCTCAACCTTTTTGAGTCATGACCCCCAATTTAACATGCATGTTGTCCACGACCCCCGCTCACTGAACACAATCTCACATGCACAGTTCAGATCACCCAAAAAAGAAACAAAATGACCAGAAAAGATACAAAATGACCAAAAAAAGACACAAAATTACAAAAAAAGACAAAAAAAATAACAAAAAAGACAAAAAATGACCCAAAAAAGACACAAAATGACAAAAAAAGACACAAAATGACCCAAAAAAGACACAAAATGACCCAAAAAAGACACAAAATGACCAAAAAAAGGAAACAAAATCACCAAAAAAGACACAAATTGACCACAAAATGACCAAAAAAAGACATCAAGTGACCAAAAAAGACTAAAACACATTAACACATGAACACTTTAAAACAGTGGAGACAGAGCTGACTTCCAAAATGATTTGGTGACCCCCAGAAATCATCTCGCGACCCCAATTTGGGTCCCAACCCCAAGGTTGAGAACAGCTGCCTTAGGTACCAGCATCTGTTCAGGTATAAGCTTTCTGGGGTGTCCAATAATGCTGCTGGAGTCCTTTTGTGTCAATCAAGTTTACATTTTCACAATTATCTTGGAAATGGCTTGGGGTAAAGTTTTTTTTATTTTTTAGATTTTAATCCTTCATTTCTTTTGCATCTTTGCTTCTGCTCTCAGATGTCAATACGTCAATCCTTTAGATCCTAAAGATTTAACAAGGCAACCAATTTTAAACGAAAAAGGTAAATAAAAAAAATGACAACAATTTGTGAATGGATCGGACAATCTGTTATATATACATATATATATATATATATACAGGCAGCGACATACGACTCATATTTCATAATCAGATTCACCTTTATTGTCATTGCACAGAGTAAAAAGTACTTGGACAGCAAAAATTTGTCATCAACCCGTCCAAACGTATACTTAAAACACACATACGATATGACAGAGGTGGACAGTACAGGGAGACAGGGATGAAAGAAAAGAAATCCGTGTTAGACTGTCCTCCGCCGCCTTTTTGCAGACGTAGTAGTCGAGGTTAAATGGCAGATGTCACACTCGGGGCGGGAGGTGGAAGGGTCGAGTACGGTGGCCCTGAAGTGCAAATCACAACGGCAAATCAGAAAACACAACAACAAATCAAAAAACACAACAGCATTTCAAAAAACAACGGCAAATCAAAAAACACAACATCAAAACAGAAAACACAACAACAAATCAAAAAACACAACAGCAAATCAAAAAACACAACAACAAAACAGAAAACACAACAACAAAACAGAAAACACAACAGCAAATCAAAAAACACAACAGCATTTCAAAAAACACAAAAACTGTTGATTTGTTGTTGTGTTTTCTGATTTGCCGTTGTGATTTGCACTTCAGGGCCACCGTAGTCGAGCAAACAGCAGACTTTCATCCAGGAGAACGGGTTCATGTCCAATTAATAATTTTTATATGCAACTTCTGTGGCTCAGGGTTTGTGAATCACGTTTTTTAGCATGTTTTCACGGTTTTTATAACGCCTAACGACCCAAACCTAGGTCAGTGGTTTTGAAGCCTAAATTCACAGTAACTGAAGCATTTTTTGTATGTATAATGACGTGAGTGCTATTTTTAGAACGATCCGTTGTACCGTCATACTGTATGTGTCTCAGGGAGAGAGAAGGGTCTGACTTTCAAACACACGGTTCAGTATTTGCAGCATTTGTACTTGCAGCTATATTTAAAATGCAAATTAAATTGTTTTCACCTTCCTAAGCAAACCTTGACTGTGGGAGTAAACTCCCCAGAGCTCAAACAGAGCTCTGTAAACATTCTTGTTGTGATATGCATATAGAGAAGTCCCACACCAAAAATGCATCAAGAGATGTCAACATTGATTAATAATTTGGAAGACAGATGAGAAAGTAAGAGAAGCAGAATATTGATGTGGGGAGGAATTCATAAGCAGAGGAGAATAATTCCACCTGATAGGAAAGAGTACATTTTGATATATTACATTTATTATTTAAATAAAAAAAAGATTTTTTATGCCCCATGATATGCTCTACTTGGAAGTCATTGCAGTATAGAAAACAGCTCATTGTGTTCTGCAGATGAACAATAAAGGTAATACAGCATAAAAGAATACAGAGTGAGTTATGGAGCAACAATGCGACAGAAGAGAGAGCATTACTGAGCAGAGATTTCACCTCTGGTGAATAGCTATGCAAGCAGGTTGCATCAGTGGAGCTCAGGGAGCTGCTGTGTAACAGATCTGTGTGTATGTGTGTAAGACAGAATCACAGGGATAAAGACAGACATTAGAGAGAATGTGAAAAAAGATTGAGTGAAGCTTGCAACACTGAAAAAAATCATTTGTCCTTGGAAATATTCCAGCTGGTATTGCATTATCAGGACATCAATGGCAGCTGTCATTTCAATTTTGTCTGTTTGCAACCATAGACTGTATATAAATAATGGACGTAGTCACCGTGACGTCACCCATTGGTTTGTGGCCCGTTGGAAGCCTCGAGTTCAGCGTTTTACTCGTCGCCATCTTGTTTCCGATACGCGGAGCAGACCATATCTGGACTGTGGAGGAGAGGGATCTGATCACTGACTACAGCCTCTCTACACCTCAACCTGACTGAGAGAAGCTGCTGCTAATTCATGTTAGCATTAACTGGAGCATTAACTGGGATGTTAGTTTTAGCTAGCAAAAAAACGAAAACAAAATGTATCTTTCTTACCTCAGAAAACTGAGCAGCGACTCCTTGGAGTGTCTGTTAGTCCAACCAAACACTGAACAAGACATTTACTGAACAAAACGTTCAAATAAACTGTCATTAAGTGAAAATACAGTGAAAGGGTCAAAGTTATGAGACCAAATCGGTAAACGTCCTCTTTTCTATCTATATAACGTTATATATAACTTTATTGACACGTTGCCATGGATACGCATTGCTCTACTTCTCTCCTGGTGACGGCTCGCCTTGTTAGTGACCTGTCAATCAAAGCTAGAAACGCCCCAAATCATACGATTCTTTATCTTCTATTTTCTTCTAAATGGGGCCATTATTAGAACTATTAACATCAAATTGTCTTGAAGAAGATTTTTTACTAGCGATTGAGACCATAATGTTGTCCCTGAAATTTTTTTCTGAGGTAATAAATCAAGTGAGAAGTTTTCAAATTTAGCACTGAAATGAATGGGCAGATTTCTTTTGCAGCCAAACTTTGCGCCCCCTGCTGGAATTTTTGGTGAATTGCAGGCTTTATGCACTTCCTGGTGGCCTCCATGCTCAGACACGGAGATTGCTGCCTGTTTGCAACTTGATGGCATCTCATGGGATTCAATACTACTTTGTTATGTGTCATTGCATAAAAATTAATCACCACTGATAAACATGTGTATGTACATGGTACATGTTTGGTAAAGAAAAAAATGTTCCATGAGCGTACAGAGTATTGTTTTAGATTTCTGGATGTTGAATTTATATGCAACTGATTTGTTCAGGTAGAGAATTCATCTCTGTAATTGCCCTATAAATAGCAGCGTGCCTAAAGAGATTTGTTTTTGTTTTATCAGGCAAAATATGAATGAGCAAACCTGCAGTCCCCCAGCGCATTAGTACATTATAAACCTCAAGTGTTCAGCGCAGCCATTCACCCTCATTTCAGCAGGCAGGAGCTGGCCCAGTTATAATTGCAGCAGTAGTCTCAGAGATGGAATTTTATTACTCATGATAACATCTGGGAGCCGCACACTACAATCACAGTCTAACTGATGCTGTAATTGGAGGTTTAAATTACACTTAATTTGTTTTGTTGTGGCTTTTGCGTCTGGTTTTTTCCGATGCAAAGAGCTGTTTGCTGTTTCTGCGTGGCACTTTGCAGTCAAACAGTGCTGGCAGTGATTCTCTTTCTCTTAGATTCTCATCAGCTCACACCCACAGGTTTGACTCTCTAATTTACCTAAAATACTGTACACATCTTTGTCTGAGCGAGGCAACACTCAAAGGAAACCCACTCGGACCACATGGTGTCTATCATGCTCTAATTGTTATTTTTATATAAACAACTGTTCAAACGTCCTGTATGAACCACATCTCGTGCAAGACATGCAGACTATTTGTGTCTCTTTGTGGCAAATTTGTGTCCTTTTCTGAACCTGGTCTCACAGGAATCTGTGAAATAGCCACAGATTCGCTTAACTCAAATTTCCGTGAAACTGACACGGATTTCACTACAAGGCAAGTTAATGACGGTCATATCCGTTGGCTATTGGTTTGTTCCAAGTCACGTGACTTTCAAGGTCCCGGCGGTAAGAACAAAAAACATGGCGGACAGTTCTCTCATTTTTAGTAATTTTGTGTCTTTGTTGATTGTTTTGGGTCTCTTTTTTTTACTAGTTTTGTGTTTCTGTGAGGTCTTTTATGTCTCTTTGTGGTCATTTTGTGTTTCTTTGAAGTCATTTTGTGTATAAATACAACAAATGTGTTGATTATTTTGGTCTCTTTTTTACTAGTTTTGTGATTCTGTGAGGTCATTTATGTCTCTGTGGTAATTTTGTGTGGTAGTGTAGTTTTTTTGTGGTAGTTTTGTTGTGGTTGTTTTGTGTCGCTTTGTAGTGAATTATGTCTCTTTGTAGCTGGAATATGTCTCTTTGCGTCTCGTTTTGCATCTGTTTGTTATCTCCTAGTGATATTTTGCAGGTGACAGGGCATCAAAACCACATGAATTATAATAATCCATTGACTAATGCAACATCTAAGAGCACACATGCCTACTACTTTAAGCCAACCTATTAATAGTCGATCAGCTATTTCAGTTATGAAGTCAAATGGCCTGAAAGCAAAGAACAACATGGTTGGTATGGTGCTGCAGGCCAAAAGGATCACAGCCTCTGTTGTACTGTGAGTGTCCTGCTGCTGCTTATTGGAAGCCATATTTCCTCCTGCAGCAGTCAGCAGGTCGGCCACTGTAAGCCATACTGTAGTCATCCATCTATTATTGCAGCCCAAGGAGAATATGCAAATTCTCCCTGAAATAATGAAGTTTTTTTTTCCTTTTTTTCTGTTTGAATAAATGAGGGATTCCTTGAGCACAGTGCAAAACGAAGGGAGAGGAAAAGAGGGAGGAGGGGGAGGATAGCCAAGAGAGAGACAGGGAAGGTTAAGGAGGAGGAAGAATGAGTAGGAGAGAATAGATGTATTGGGTCGGGAAGTGAGAAAGAGGACAGTGTGAGATTGCAGTAGAAAAAGAAGGAGCGAGGAGGTGTCAGAAAGCTGCAGAGCCTTGAGATGTCAAAAACTAGAACTGGGGCAGTGGAGAGAAGTGGGGAAGGAGAGAAAGAGATGAGGGGTCGAAAATGAGAGAAGGTGTGAGAAGAAGACCTGAATGTGGTATTTCCCAGTTCCCATGGTAACGCTAGATTGATCCCCCCCTTTCTCTACAACACATCTTTCTGTTAGGCCCATTTTCATACCCAGTGGGATAACATCCCACACTACCGCATACTAAACACACACACACACACACACACACACACACGTTTGACACATAGAGTACAGTATGTGTCCTTGATAGGTGATGATCTTTGCATATTTTATAGTTGTCAGTGCACTTGGGTGTTTGCATATAGATGTAATGAGAGAGAGTATGAAATATGTTTTTACAGGATTTGCATTTGACATACTTTCAGCTCACTTACATATGCCAGTATATGATCTTACTATAGTACAGCAAGTTTTTGGTGGATTGGCCCACTTTGTTTGACATTTCTGACTTTGGCGCCCCCCAGAGGCTGTATCAAAAACTGTAGACACATAGACTGCACCAATAATCCCTTGCACTGAATGTATCACAGTGCTATTAGTCATTTGAAATTACTGCAATCACACAAAGAATTATTCACATGGTGAATTTAATGATGAGCAACTAAGCAAAAAGCAAATTATGTCCCTGGCAGATCGCTGGCTATACTTGAGCATACATCATCTCATTTTATTTTAAGTTATATCAGAAAAGACAAGCGTTACCATGAACGCAGTAGCTTTTTTTTAATTAAAAGTTTGGTCTTGACCCTGTAAATTAGATGGATAGGCATAGAGCTTTATAAGTAGTTCAGAAATAAATCAGAGATCCCAAGCTGTTGATGGGCCTGATTATAAATCCCGCTGCTTTAAAGAGATAAAATGTAGAAAGTGTTGGTTTGAGTTTGTAAACACACATCTTTCAAAGTTGGTCCCTTTCCATTGCTCCTTGAACCACTGCTTGAGAGCAGTGTTAGTGAGAACAAAGCCGTGATTCAGATTCAATTATATTAAGTTTTACCTCAAGGGGGCGCCACACATAAGAAAAGTTTATACCTCGTAATTGGCTGAATGGACCGTACAAAATGAATTATAATTAAACATTATTTTCTCATTGTTTCACAGCTGTAAAGTCTAAAACATACACACACACACCTCTACACACCTGCACAAATCACCCTTCCAATCAGCTGACTAATCCTTGTGCTTGAATGCTACAAATGGCATGTCTTGCTGAGAAACAATAAGTCCTCCAAACCATATAGTCTAGACGGAATTGTCCAAAAAGTGAAAGTGAGGAGCATTTATGGGTACAAGTCAGGAACCGGCCTACTTTACTTATTCCAAGGGTGCTGAATCAAAAAAAAAAGGTTCCCAAGCGAAATTTTGAGTTTTTGACCTTCTCATTTGCATATCAATATGGCAGCCAAATTGCCCATCTTGCTCAGTTGTTGGACCTTTTTTTTGTAAGTAGACAATCAAAGATGAGGAAATTAAGTTTCTGGATCTATAGTCTAGGGTCAGAGCAAGGATATAGTGGAGGCTCAGTGTCTTTATATATATATATATATATATATATATATATATATATATATATATATATATATATATATATATATGCAAAATACCAACTTTTAAGGTGAAAATAAGCATTATTTGTGTGTTTTTTTTAAGGCCGACATAAATATTAAATCAATATCACTTTTAAATGTTCCAGTTGGTATTTTGCATATAAAACTCAAAATTTCATTTGGGAACCATTTTTTTTGGACTCAGCACCCTTGAGATATGTAAGGTAGGCCGGTTCCTGACTTGTACCCATAAATGCTCCTCACTTCTTATAGGAGGCCTTTATTCTGAAATCCGTCTAGACTAATACGACCATGTGTTGGTTTATTCCTACCTTCAAATACAACCTACAGGAGTGTCTCCAAAAAACAGCCCTACCGGTTGCAGGACATTGACACGTCACTATACATAATCGTAAGAATCTCCTTTATGAACAGATTACAAAACTACTTCTCTAAGCTTAGGGCGAGGCTTTTCCAACATACAAAGTGATTATGTACATTCACTGAGTGAATATTTAGAAAATAAAACATATATTTCTCGCTAGAAATGTGATCAAAATCCATTTTTATATAGAAACTAAGTCAAAATATTGATTTTTTCACTAAAAATGAGAGAACTGTCCGCCATGTTTTTTGTTCTGACCGCCGGGACCTTGAAAGTCACGTGACTTGAAACAAACCAATAGCCACGGGATATGACTGTCAGTAACTTGCATTGTAGCGAAATCCGTGTCAGTTTCACGGAAATTTGAGTGATTCCGTGGCTATTCCACGGATTTTGAGTTAAGCGAATCTGTGGCTATTTCACGGATTCCTGTGAGACCATGTTCATTCATAGATATTATGGCTACTACAAATGTAAACCGGGGTCGTATTAAGCTGCTTGTAAAAACAACCTATGGGGGAAGTTTTTAAGTGGACGATAGTCTCGATTAATATTAACATACACAAGTTGATGTTCAAAATGATACCCTTTAAAAAACATTAAAATTGAACTTACACTATATTTATGAACATATTTGATGGGAAAAAAAACATGATGTGAACATGATGATAGGACTCAGCTGCAGCAACAGCAGAATAACTCCTTCAGTAAAAACAGGAGATCAAAGAACGCTGATGGAGCCCAGGAAAGGACAGAAATCAATAATATTTATAAAAACCTATGAACAAGGCTCCACGCTTCTTTACGACATGCTGATAGTCAGTCGTTTGTCCAATCAAACTGACATGTCCAGTCAATAGTGTCATATAAACACACATACTGCATGCAATAACTTTCCGGCTTTATAGGTGCATGAAGAATGTGTTCTTGCTGACAATACACATTCACACACACATTCTGAACAGATGTGGCAGAGAACATCCATTACATCAAACATACTGAAAGCTCAAGGCGGTTCTTAAACAGTATTAAGTAATGAGCTCTGTGACAGCAGTCTGTGCACACACTTACACTCTTTAATATCATCACGTTTTAATTAATTTAACTGCATTTTAAACAGATGTGCATTTACCTCAATATGTCCTGCATATATGGTGTTTAATCTGTGATTACCTACACTTGTAAGGATCTCAGAGAAGGGGTTTTACAAGTTGTTGTGTCTAATTATTGGGATTTCAGTTTTCCCACCAAGCCTCAGATAAGATAAGATAAGATAAGATAAGATAAACTTTAATTATCCCAGAAAAAAAATCTTGTGCCAGTTTGCTCCAAAAGGACGTGAATAAATAAGTGAATAGAAATATGAAAAACAAAAAAAATTTAATATTAATAAATACTAATAGAAAATTATTGCTCATAAGAAATCATACGCAATATTGAACTTGGAGTAGGTAAGGGCTATATGCCTGGACCTGGATTTTAATCAGACTTCAGGTCCCAGCACAAAGACTTATGTGTGTTTGTTTTAGACTTGACGTTGTGCTTAAAATTCCAGCAGCAACACTATTTAAATTGTATAAAAAGGTGCGCTCAAATTTCATTTCGAACCTCCAGGCAGTCTGGAAACCAGGGCCGTTTCTTAGTCCTGTTTTAGGGATCCAATCACAGAACGGGGAGGGACGGCAAGACGATGAGGCTTGTAGTTTTGTAATTTTCTTACGGATCCAACATGGCTGCCGCAGATGCGAAACTCTCTTTAGTTGTAGATGGTGTTTTAAATAGTTTAGAGCGAAAGTTGATTTTAAAAGAAGAACAACGTTTGACCCTTACACTCCTGTTTCACCACGAAAAAGGATGTTTTAGCCTTGCTTCCGACAGGATTTGGGAAAAGTCTAATCTACTAATCTACCAACTAGCCCCGCTACTAGCCTCGCTTCTAGCCTCGCTACTAGCCCCACTACTAGCCCCGCTACTAGCGCAGCTACTAGCCCCGCTACTAGCCCCGCTACTAGCGCAGCTACTAGCCCCGCTACTATCGCCGCTACTATCGCCGCTACTACCGCCGCTACTAGCGCTGCTACTAGCCTCGCTACTAGCCTCGCTACTAGCCTCGCTACTAGCCCCGCTACTAGCCTCGCTACTAGCCCCGCTACTAGCCCCGCTACCGTAACGTTGGTGATCTGGCTACGAGCCGGGGGACAGCGGAGCCCCCAGAGACCCGCAGCAGCTCGTCTATTGCCCATAAAATCAGTGGATGTGTGTGGCTGAATGACATGAGGGGGAATAAAGCGTGAAAATAAATAATCTTGCAGAAAGCGACAACTGGAGAATCAAAGCAGCAAGCAACACTCTCTCACAGACACACACACAACAAACATAAATTTCTGTCGCTCTACTACGTCATCTGGTATAACTGATCTGATTGGCTAAGAGCTACCTACAGACGCTTTGATAGACATTCTAAGCGCCCAATAAACGGCTCCGGAGGATCGTAAACCACACCTCCTCTACGGAGAAATGAACGGCTGGTTTCCAGACCAAATCTCATTTGTGATTAGTCTGGTGTTAGCCAGGCTACTGAATTCTCAGGGCATCAAGACAAATATGTTAATAATATACTACATGTGGTTTGCTTGTTACTGTCAGATTCTGGGATGTAAGAAAAGGTCATGTTACCTCAACAGATGTACCTTTGATGCTGACAACAGAGCGGTTAACGGTGGGCTGCAAACAGAGTTAGAGGCTCCTGATTTATCACCTCTGCAGGGCCACGGAGTCGGAGTGGAGCAGATGTAATAGTAGCGATTCGGTCAGGGAGGCAGGATGGTTAATGGAGTGGTAGTGATTAGATTAACAGAGGCTGCTGGGCAATGTAGTGTTTCTAATTGAGTTGGTAGCATGTGTGTGTGTATTGTGTGTGTGTTCATGTCTTAAGGTAGTCACTATAGCGGTTATAAGCCTGTCACTTTCTGTCTCTTTTTTATAGGTGCTTCATGCATCCACGCCCATCCAATCATTGCCTCATAAATTACATACACACATGCAACAAGAATCTTTACAGACAAACCAGGTGTTCATTCCTGCAGCGTCAAGTTGTAGTAATGCCGTGGCCTCATGACACCAATTTAAGTTAATGACAGCAGATAAACAGTGATGTCAAGAGATAAACAGTCATTACATGCCAATAAAAAGAGACAATCATAGTGTCAAAGGCACATAATACACAAGTGGATGCAGATGTGTTGAATACTTAGAGAGCCTGCATGTGCACAAGCTGAAAGCTGTTGCTAATATATGCTAAATATAGAGAGCACTCTTATTAGGATGTTTTACAACAAGCTATTTCCAGTTACACAACAGCTGCACAATCTGATATGTAATGTCTGTCCTGATAATAGCACAACACTTCCTGAGGCTGCAGTCATTGCCAGTATCTTGAAGATTATAAGGGGAGATTTTCTCAAGAAAGGGGAAGCCAGACAGTGGAGAAAAACAGCAGCCAATGAGGGTTACCAGCAGGGTAACAGGAGGGACAATAGCAGTGATTTTCATACAGATAAACAGGATTTAATCACATCTGTATTCTTGAGGACCACCAGAATAAGAATAGAAATAGAGAGAGAAGCACAGGAAGGATGGGGAGTGAGAGCAAGTTGGAATAGTTGGAACAGGATCAATTTGGATAGAAAAGTTTAGTTGAGGTCAAAAAAAAAGCAAAGAGAGGGAGATAATCTAATGCAGAGTCAAATTGATTAGTAAATAGTTTTTGCAAATGGAAGAACATTCTCCACTTAATTTGCACTAAGTTGTATATAGTATATTATTATTATTATTATTTTGTATATTGTTAAATGTCTTTTCTTAGGTTTTTTTTTTTTTTATCTTATCTTAAAATTGTGTGATTTTCTGCGGCTGTAACAAAGAAATTTCCCCGCTGTGGAATTAATAAAGTCAAATCTAATCTAATCTAACACCTGGTGAAGTTGTTCCGCACAGTCAAAGACAGTTAATATCGAGATATCTTGTGTTTCTAGCGGAAATAACACATTATATAGATCCATTACACACAGAATGAAACATTACATGTCTTAATATATTTAATTTCCCCTAATTATAATGATTATGGCATACATTTAATGAAGAGCTAAAATTCAGTGTCACAAAAAAATTGAATATTACAAAAGACCAATTTTAAAAAGTATGTTAAAAATGGAAATGTTGGCCTCTGAAAAGTATGTCCATCTATACGACTCAATACTTGGTTGGGGCTATTTGACTTGAACTACTGGAAATGGACTTTTCCATCATATTCTAATTAATTGAGATGCACTCATAAAATTTGATAACAGAATTCTCAAAGTTGCTGCTGATAACTTCACCGTTTTCCAATGTTAGCCCATTAAATGAACATTGTTAGTTTTTATTGATTGATGTTTTGATAGGTTAGGTTGAAGTGCCAAAACTACATGTGTAAGTTAAGGGAAAAGAAACTGCATGGTTATGTTTAGGGGAAAAAAAGAAACTATGTGGTTAGGGTGAGTTAAAACAAAATGTTTAAAAAAAGATCATGGTTTGGATTAAATTCAACCTATTAAATTGTGTGATAACATTTTACACCAGGTGATAACTTGTTTTCACCCAGTTTCAGTGTCAAGTGGCTCAATTTATTGTATCTGATAGCTGGTCATGATATAAGTCACTTTAATGCTGTGCCAATACAGTTGTTATTATGCAGATGACACACAGTTGTATGTCTCAATTAGTCTAAAGAGGTAAATTTGAAAATGGTCTAGATCAGTAGTTCTCAACCTTTTTGAGTCGCGACCCCCAATTTAACATGCATGTTGTCTCCCTGAACAGAATCTCACAGTTCAGATCAGACACACTCAGTTGATACGACGAATTTTGGACAAATAATGAAGCAGACAACAACTAAAACATCTCTCTGACCAAAATGACTAAAAATTACATAAAATTAAGCAAAAAAGGACTCAAATTGACCACAAAATGACAACGAATGACCACAAAAAGACACAAATTGACCAAAAAAGACACAAAATGACTAAAAAAAAGACATAAAATTATCAAAAAAAGGAAACAAAATGACCAAAAAAAGACACAAATTGACCACAAAATTATCAAAAAAAGACAAAATTACCAATAAAAATGACCAAAAAAGACACAAAATTACCAAAAAGGCTTAAACACATTAACACATGAACACTTTAACACAGTGGAGACAGAGCTGACTTCCAAAATGATTTGGCGACCCCCAGAAATCATCTCGCGACCCCAATTGGGGTCTGGACCCCAAGGTTGAGAAAAGCTGGTCTAGATGGCCTCTGCAACTGTATAGTATCAGTAAAGTCCAACCAGTGCTCCCCAAAAAACATTGTCTATACAGATGGGTGAGGAATGAAATGGAAAACCACCAGGAGCTTCCAGAACAGCTTCAATGCTCCTTGCCAAGTCTATTGACCTCTACAGGAGGGACGACACCCATGTTTCTATATACAACACATTTAACAACATTTAACCAGGGCATTTTATTGAGATCAAGATCTCGTCTGCCAGAGAGACACACATCACCAGACATAGCTAAAGGCATCAGAGACAATCACAGATATCACATAATAAATTTGAAGATGAAATAAAAAGTCTGTAGCATTTTATTCCAATTATTTTCATACTCACCAAACCATTCAGTGAGCCCTGCTGCAAGGAAGCATCAACATTTCATACATTTCTCCACTCTTTTATTCAAGTTTTTCCTTAAGTCAACTGCAGGAAAGCATTTGTCATTATAAATTCATATCTGACAGCATAAGATTATCTGGGGACGTGATTTTTTTTTTGATTGATTGTGTATGATGTGAGTTTGCGTGAATGTGTATTGTGTAGTCTCAGTGAGACACTGCTGGAGTTATCTAGGTCATAGTGGATGAATTTTTAATTGTACTGTAGTGAGCTACAATAACAATGGCACATAAAAAGCTTAAGATAGCAGCTGATCGTATCTGTTTAAACCCAATGCAGCAGCACTTCTTTGGTTCTTCTTGTTATAAATGGGATTTACACTAATAATTGCAAATGATCCTCCAGGCTCTAACTGTACAGCACCACTTCTACCACACACACACACACACACACATGCAGACACACACACCAATCACACACTGAACATTCTGAGCAACTGGGAAGGGAGCTGCTGTACTGTACAGAAAGTTAAGATCAAACAGAAATATTGCAACAAAAGATCAGTCCAATCTCTCTCCCACGCACATAAAACACATAAAAGTCACCAGAGATGTTAAAGTTACATCTTATGCGTCTAAGACTGCTTGGCCACCAGGAAGCATCCATCAAAACATTTCTATAGGCTGTGTGAGATTATGAACATTCTGCTTTAACCGGCCTCATGCCCTCCCATTGCAACTCAGCAGCAGAGAAATTGCTTGTAGCTGCAGGGGATGCATAGCACTTACACCCAGGATGAATAAAGGATTTGCAGTTGTATCACAAAGCCCTTTGTAACTGAAGATGCTATCATAAAGCTGCAGTGGTACAAAGATAAAAACAGAGAGCAATCTTCACATGCAGCTAAAGCTCTGTAACAGCTAAATGCTAACGTCAGCATGCTAGCATGCTCACAATCGCAGGTAATACACTGCAAAAAAGCCAACAATATAAACTATTGACATTTAGGGTAATAATGTAAGTTAGCACAACAAAGGAAGCCAGTTGTCTGCTCAAAAACAAGTTTGTGAGTTGTTGTTACTTATATCTTTAAGTTGGGGTTCAAAACAAGGGACAATAGTTCTGCTAAGTCTTATTTCTTTGTTGTGAAATGCGGGGAAACGTTGAAATTCGGTCATCAGCGAAAGCTAGCGGCTAACTGATGCTAGCGGCTTACTGATGCTAGCGGCTAACTGATGCTAGCGGCTACCTGATGCTAGCGGCTAACTGATGCTAGCGGCGCTGCTTGTTACAGCTACAAGAGTAGCCATTAGCGTATCAATGCTAACTCAAAATCCGTGGAATAGCCACGGAATCACTCAAATTTCCGTGAAACTGACACGGATTTGGATACAATGCAAGTTAATGACAGTCATATCCCGTGGCTATTCCAACATACAAAGTGATTATATACATCCACTGAGTGAATATTAAGAAAATAAAACATATATTTCTCACTAGAAATGTAATCAAAATCCATTTTTATGCAGAAACTAAGTCAAAATATTGATTTTTTTTCACTAAAAATGAGAGAACTGTCCGCCATGTTTTTTGTTCTGACCGCTGGGACCTTGAAAGTCACGTGACTTGGAACAAACCAATAGGAACAAACATCCATGGAATATCCACTGGATATGACTGTCATTAACTTGCATTGTAGCGAAATCCGTGTCAGTTTCACGGAAATTTGAGTGATTCCGTGGCTATTCCACGGATTTTGAGTTAAGCGAATCCGTGGCTATTTCACGGATTCCTGTGAGACCAGGTTCGTTTATGCTTACTTGAAGCTCAGTCAAAACTTATATGATTAAGTGCTTTGTACAGACCTAATATATTGTTGTATTAATTTCTGTGTTCATGTAATAACAACAATGGCTAACACTAATATAATGTTTCAGAGCAACAACTGACCTCCCTGTCTCTCTCTCTCTCTTCCTCTGCAGTCCTTACTGCTGATTCGTCAGGAAATGGTGGTTTCCCAGAAGAAGCTTGGCGACTTCTGCGAGGCACTGAAGCAGTACCTGAAGAACGTCTCCACTCAGAGAGACTGCTTTCAGTAAGTCCCACCACTGCGCCACGTTTTCACAACTGCTCTGCTGCTGCAGAGTGCAGCACCATAACCCTAATCATTTTTAATATTTAATGTTCTCCGTTTTTAGTGTCAGGACCTCACTGTTTCCTCACTTTATTAGGAACTACTTCAAATATTCTCTCCTCTGGTTGTGTCTGTATTCTTCATGGTGTTCATGTGCACACACACACACACACACACACACACACACACACACACACACACACAAAACTTTTTCATTGAAGCTTTGAGCAGATATTTCATCATTTTATATTCCCAAAATCTGGAAAAAAACTGCTTTAACTCCCAGGTGGTTTGGATCAGTGAGATACTAATATGCCGCATACCCAATGTGTATAATATTGTATCTGTAATATAATCTGATATACACATATTGTGCGTATCATAAACCCCCTGCGCCTCGACTCGGAGCCTCGGGGTGCTGTGAAACAGTCTAATATCCAAAGAGATTTCTCCAAATCCCAGACTCAATATGCCATATGCATAGTCCAGAGTCATATTCTGCATATGCCCTTGGCAAGACTTCAAGGTTCTGGCTCTACTGCATTTCTTCTATTTGTATTATACTCTCCCCACCCGGTGCTGCAGTCTGCCTCTCTTGCAGACCCCTTATCCCAAAGTACAGAGAGAGAGAGTCATAAGGCTTGACAACTCAATATAGTACAGAATGCACAATGCATTCACATATTTTTCAATATGTTTGGAAAATTTGAGATGTCTTCCAAAAGTTGCTAAACACATTCCAAGGTCTGCTATACATTTGCTATAGCAACAAATTGAAATCTAACTTTTCTATATACACGGCCACCCATGAAGTTGGAATAATTTAGTTTTCAGACACAATCCTCTGTTAATTATGGTTTAATATTCACTGTGATATGTTTGGAAGAGATTAATCAAGTTTTGAGAAGACATACACTTTATCTGTCAAGAATAAATTAGATTGTCACAATCATTTCATGGAAAGAGGTAAAAAGTATTTTATTCCAACATCATGAGCGACAGTGTATATACAACATCAGTAAGCATCTAAAGTGTATTACAAGGTTATAATAGTTTTGGATTTTTCATTAGTTTTAGTTTTAATTTCGTTGTCAATTTTTGTTTTCAAATTCAGTTAGTTTTAATAAGTTTTTAGAGTGAGTTTGCTAGTTTTAATTAGTTTTTATTTTTTGGAAAATGCTTAGTTTTAGTTTAGTTTTTATTAGTTTTAGTTTTTTTGTAATGGGGTATTTGTTGGATGCCAGATTCAATAAGGTCACAATAAATTTTTCCTTTATTTCCTTTGTCTGATCCATTTCAGCCCCAATAAGTTTATTAAGTCATAAAGCCAAATAGATGAAATTGATTTCATATCAACCAAAAAGGTTTACGTATGAAAAAAGTTGACAAAGACTAAAACTAAGGACATTTTCACTATCATTTTAGTTAGTTTTAGTTAGTTTTGTAACCACAAAATACAGTTTCAGTTAGTTATCGTTTTTTATAAACTCTCATTTTTATTTTTATTTCAGTTAACGAAAATGTGTTTTCAATTCTAGTTTTCGTTATTTCGTTAGTTTTCGTTAACTATGATAACCTTGGTGTATTACAGCCTACTGCTGCTGTATTTCTCAAGTTGCATAAACACTAGGAGTAAATCTTATGTTTAGGATGTTATTATTTGTACTGATGGTAAAGTGTCAAGTGTCGTATGTTAGCAAACAGCCTGTTTACACATACAGTAGACACAGAAAAACATGTTCATTCGTCTGAAAGCTCTATAAGTCCTATATCCACACTTCTTATACCTCTGTTTTGGTCTCCACCAATTCCTGAAGGAGCGAAAACAAAGCAAAACCAAGACCATTAAATAAAAGATGCAAAAAAAGGTCAATAGTGTGAAGAGCAGGGGTGGAAAAAGTATTCAGATCCTTTACTTAAGTAAAAGTACTAATACCTCACTGTGAAATTACTCCACTACAAGTAAATGTCCTGCATTCAAAACTTACTGAAGTAAAAGTACAAAAGTATCAGCATCAAAAAAGTACTTGTTATGCAGAATGGACCCACTCAGACTGTTTTATATGTTCTGGATTATTATTATTATTGATGCATGCATTACACTGCGTTTTAATTTTGAAAAGATATAACGTTACATAAAATGGAAATACTCAAGTAAAGTACAAATACCTCAAAATTGTACTTAAGTACAGTACTTGAGTGAATGTACTTAGTTACATTGCACCACTGGTGAAGAGGCACTTTGTGTGTAGTAGTTATCAGTGGGTTCATCATTAAATAGAATAGAATAGAATAGAATAGAATAGAATAGAATAGCATTTATTGTCATTGTATATATACACAACGAAACTGGAGTGCAACTCCCATTGGTGCAAAATAAGAAACTCAAAATATATATATACATACACGGGAAAAAATAGAAAATAAAAATAGAATAAATAAATAAAATAAAACAAAATAGACTTTTTACATGGGCTGTGCTTAAAAATGTGTCCTCAAACAAGTTGTAATGTGATCCAAAGTTAACAAAAGTGATATAAAAGTGTCGTCTATCACAGCTTCAAAATTAAGCAGTATTTCATTATTCTACAATACTGATTCATAGCTGTTGTAGAGGTATCTTTCTTACACTGGCTTGAAGAAATACTTCTTAAAGTCAAAGTGAAAGCAAATCTCTACAAATAGATCTAAATTAAATAGAAAACACAGAACAAATGAATCATCAGGTGTTGACTGTGACACATCTGAGTCATCACCGGTGAAGCCAATTGCTTTTAGAAGTTGCATAACACGTTGAAAAGAGATGATTTATGTGTGTCAAGATCAGCATCCAAGCCTAAATAAACCAGAATCAGCTGCAGTCAGTTTTTTTTTGCTAAAACTTCTGAACCTCATAAAGGCAAACAACAAATAAATCTGAGACAACTTTATGGAAGTATGAGGTGGTGGATCAGAGAAAAACGGTGAAAATCCCTCAAAGTCTAATAAGGTCAGTCTTAAAAAACATCAAACAGCTGTAAATCTGCCCGGAGCAGGTCTTCTATGTGTGAAGGGCACAAATGAGAGGGGCATCACAGGCTGTTGGGGTTTAACAGGCGAGGTGGAAGACATAGTGCATGTTGTAGAACTCCTGCTTCATCAGTTGAGTCCCTCAGGCTCTCACACGGTATCTGGTGGGTCTGGTAAGATCAAACACACTGCAAAAAAGGTGTCTTAAAACAAGATAAAAACACTAAATCTGAGGGAAATGATCTTGCTGCATGGACAGATAATTTCGCTTGAAAAGATTTCTTAAATTAGGATAATTAAATCTAGAAATAAGCATGTTGTATTGAGATTAAGGCCCCGTTTACACGAGGACGCTCGCGGGTAAAAACAACAAAATATTTTATCAGAAGTGCCTTTCGTTTAGACGGTGACGGCGTTTATGGGGCTTAAAAACGCAAAAATCTGAAACCACCTTCCAAAGTGGAAAAGTTAAATACGCTCCGCCGTAGCGTGTCGTCTACACTGACAAGACACAAAACTCTGATCTGATCTGCTCACGTCACGTATGTGTTTACGTCACATACATGCTCCAGTACAGGAAATAAACAAACGTGGGATTATTTCCATGGTGGGACCTTCAAGCTGCTCTGGCAGCTCTAATAAACTTACAGGAGTCTTTCCACCAAATGTACAGGATATGTACAGATAGTATTAGTGAACAGAGAAGGATCTGGAATTACCTCCATCACATTCTGGATGCAGCGATTGGTCGGAGGCGAGCCAGACGGCTGTGAACGAGACCTGGGAGATCTAGTGATGGTGGAGAACTTTGTGGAAGGAGTAGCTGATGAAAATGTGTGGCGTGAAAACTTCTGCATGCCCAAAGATGCTCTTATCGCTTTAAGTGATGCTGCCTGGCTGCATACAATCCAATTTCACACACTTTTGCGTCATCATATGCAGCAGATTTCCTCCCGAAAACGCTCGTCTAAACGAGGAATAAAAAGTGAAGACGCGACGCCACTGTTGCGTCTTCTGTTCAGACCGTCATCATGTAAACGTAGCCTAAGATAAGAAATTAACTCTTAAAACAAGATAAATTAAAGCTGCCAGCAGCGATGATCTGGCCCGAGCAGAGTGCACTGCAAATTATTTGTTTCTTACCAAGATAAAAAAACCTTTAGATTTAGCAGTGTTGAATAATGTATCTTGTTTTAAGAGTTAATTTCTTATTTTAAGTGTTCTACATGATTATTTCTAGCTTTAATAATCTTAATTTAAGAAATCTTGTCAAGTGAAATTATCTGCCCATGCAGCAAGATCATTTCTCTCAGATTTAGCGTTTTTATCTTATTTTTAGACTAAACACCTTTTTTGCAGTGCAGAGTTTCTTTGTAAAAGTCACACTCCAAAAGAAACACTTGATCCACAGCATGACTCCTGCCGGTGGCAGCAACATACTGTGGAGATGTTACTTTGCAGCAGCAGGAAAACTTGCCAGAAAGACATTTATTCTTCAGCAACACAAACAACCAAATCCAAACAGTAATGACTTACAAACAACACTAATGTCCTGGCGGGGCCAGTCACAGGCCGCACCTCGTTACAGTCCAGAATTCATGGCAGGACAGGGAAACTCGCTTGCATCCAAGCTGACAGAGTTTATGCAGTTCTCAAAAGAATAATGGAGAGAAAAAGCTCACAGCATCCACATAAACTTAAGGCTGTAGCTGCTGCTGAAGATGCCTCAAGTAATTATTGACTAAAGTGGGGTGAATAGAGCCATTAGAGCAGGGTCTAATTAAAAAAACAACAACAGTTAACTCCTTAGAATGAATAAAAAATCGCACAATTGTGAACATGTATAACAGCTTAGAGCAGGGGTGTCAAACTCAAATACACAATGGACCAAAATTTAAAACTTGAATAAAATCGCGGGCCAACATTGAACAAATAAACCTTTTAATATATACCAAACATGTTTTGCTTTAACATTAAATATGGAACCAGCAACGCTTATAAACATACAATCTATAACTAAATAGTGCAGACATGCAAAATCAAATTTCAAATAAAAACACATCAATGTCATTAATTTATTAAATAAAAATTAAATAAAAATCGTATGCCTCTTTTCTATTTGCATCCTTCTGATTTAAATATCAAAATAAACTTTTTCAACAGGTTAATAAATTCTGCCTTTCTTTTCTCCATTTTTGGGAAGGGGTAGCTGGGAGACAGCTCTAGCTTGAGGTTGCTATGACGACTGTCACAGAGGAGCGTTTCTGGGTCCTGTCCTGATTGACGCGCCAAAACAACAGCAGGGCATTGTGGGATTTGTAGTATTAGCTGTAAATGCGGCATATAATACCGGCGGGTCAGCTTTTATAGTACAATAATAAGATAATAATTTGGTATTGCCTCGCGGGCCAAGTAAAATTACACTGCGGGCCAAATTTGGCCCGCGGGCCAGAGTTTGACACCCCTGGCTTAGAGCATTATGATATAAGCATGTACAGTCATGGAAAAATTGATTAGACCACCCTTGTTTTCTTCAGTTTATTGTTCATTTTAATGCCTGGTACAACTAAAGGTACATTTGTTTGGACAAATATAATGATAACAACAGCTGATATCTAACCATTTTCCATTATTTTCTTGATAAATTTTGTTATTATCAAGAAAACCATGGAAAATATGAGCTCTTAAATGAAACTCTTATGAGCTATTTTTGTTGTTATCATTATATTTGTCCAACACTGTATGAAGGCCATTCCAATGCTAAGTTTAACCATTTTGAACCACTCAATAATTGATAATGATGGTCAGTAGTTCCTCCAAAAATGCCACATTAAGACATTTAGAGCTTGAACACAATAGAAAAATCCATGCTGTGATTTGGACATTTTAAGACATTTTTGAGAGTTTTACAAGACCTGCTATTTTTATTAATTGGATGGTGAGCACTTGTCTTTATTTCTAGAAGCCTTCTAAGGAAAGCCATACATCCACTGAATGCTGTTATTAGGGCCTCGGGGCAATCGCACCGAGCACTACTGTTATACTGTGGATTTCTTCTTCTTCCTCTTCCGGACGCAATTTCGTCCCGCTACTAGTCCTACAACTCGAAGAGTTGCAGGACAAATTATATATCAAAACGTGCGGTTTGATCGGGATCGGTGTGCTATTACTTTTCTCTACAGAATACGAATTTTTCGCGACGTAAGTTGCGAAAAACTGCCCAAAATTTTGCATTGAAATGAATGGGACGGCTGAAACAAAATGAGCAAAAAAGAACAATAATTGGAGATTTTTAAACGTCTACTTCTCCGGCATAATTTCACCTAGAGACTCCATTTAAACTTTAAACAGTAGACACAAGTCTTGTGTATCGGTGTATTAATCCACATTTCGATAGGTCATATCGTTTTTTATCAATCCCTGTTCAATGACCATGATCATTTTTGGAGAAATTTTGGAAAATTATCATACATAGAAATGTAGGAAAATTTGTCTTCTCACTCACAATCCTCTGGTAAAGCTGTCAGAGTTATAGTTTGGGCGTACGACGCACAGATGCGCCACCAACACGCACCAACAGCCTCATTGGCTCCCATATTAAAAACGCAGGAAGAGTTCGGAAAAAAGGAAGATGGAACAGTTTTTTTAGATCGCTCTAACAAAGCTATTTTTTAATTTTTCTTTAAAAAAAATCATATGTAGACGTTCAGGAAGAACTCAGGACGCTCAAAGTGAAGTCAGATCAATGATAGGTATTATGGTTTTGCCAAAAATGCTTTCTGTTCGAGGCCAGAAATTCCAGTCCACCTCTGCTGTCAGTGTGCCGGAACAGGTGTCAGTTAATTCTGTTGATTGCTTTGATCTGATTGCCTTTGATCTTTGATGTGATTACAGTTACAGATACACACACACACATGCACGTAAGCGCGCACACTCCTCACACATGCATACACATGCTTCAAACACACACACACACACAGGCAACATTATGCAATTTTTGCTACACACACACACACACACACACACACACACATTTTGAGGTTAAAGGGCATAGTTTGAAATCTCTGAAGAATCTCATCATAGTGTACACATACCGGCAGTAGCCCCCGTGGCCCTTTCAAAATTTCCCCAGAGGAAATTTTCTAGTTATGTTTGTTTTTGTACCCCAAATTGCATGGGGTTAGCATGAAATGGGTGTGTGTGGGTAGCCACAGAGCACACCGGCAGGCCATCACAACACTATGGGGTTAACAAAGTAAAAGCAGCAAAAGAATAAATCTATATTTTTTATGCTTGCACCCGCCTCGTTCCAATTTAGTTCACCACATTTTGACCTTCCAATGTAACAGTGCCAGCATATCTTGGTCTGTGGGGAGAGAACAAATAATGTCCTAAAATCATTTGGGTGGAAAGTAGAGCAGGACAAAGGTTTGAGAGTTGTTGTTTATCTTGTGGTTATGAAGTGCTGTAGTGCCTCAGGCTCACGCTATTATGAAAAAGTTAGTTGAAATTTAAGATTGTGAACTTGAAACTTGAAATTGCATGTCTCGACCTTTGAAACTTTATGTTATCAAACCTGATAACTGACTCCTTTGTCAGTTTTTCAAGCATATTTATTATAAATGCTGTTCCATCATTGCCTTTTGTCAAATCTACATGTTTAAATGCATGTCTGTACTGTGTTTGGGAATGTAACTAAGTATATCAACTCAAGTACTGTACTTAAGTACAATTTGGAGGTTCTACTTTACTAGTATTTCCATTTTATGTAACTTTATACTTCTACTCCACTAAATTTAAGGTAAATATTGTACTTTTTACTCCACTACAATTAGCTTTACCAGCTTTAGTTACTTTTCAGGTTGAGATTTAACATGAATAAATATATGAATTTAAAATGATTGCACATGTTTATAAATTAAACCATTAATTAATCACTATGAACATGTTATTTAAGTAGGCCAAGTTACTGAAACCATGTCCTTACTATTATTACTTTTAGATGGAGGTTCTTTGGGTGGCAACTAGGGACCAAAATCCACCAAAAGGCCCCTCAGAGACAGAATAAATCCTCTAACACTCCCTGATCACATCTTAATTAGACAATATAGGCTCCCTAGGCCCACAAATGTTTTTCTGGCAAGTTATCTTAAGTTAAAAATCTAAGAAGAAAAATAAGAAGTTCCTAAGACATACGACAATTATTAAGAAAAAAAATGGTGAAAAAAAATGTAAAAAATAGCATTTAACCCTCCTGTTACGTTTGTTTCTCAGAAACAGCAATAATGTTCATGGAGCAATTTGACCCGCTGCATAAACATTGTTTGTATTTCATTAATAATGCCACTAAGCATCTCAATCAATATTTAGTGCAATGGTGTTATTTACCTCTCAAAGATCATGGTTCAATGAGGATAATTCACTCGCTTTCATTTAAAAAATTCATGTTAAAACTTTTTTTATGTACACTGGAAAGACCTACATATAAAATACAATAGTTTGACATGACTTAGATTTTTATTTTTTTATTTTAAATGTTCTTTTTTTGAAAACATACTTTTACTTTATTTTTTATTTTTTATTTTTTTTTATTCTGAAATGGGTCAATTTGACCCGCAACATATCAGGAGGGTTAAGAACTTTCTTAGGAAAATCCTATTTTTTTCTTAAGAATTACCTTAAGTTTTATCTCAGGAACACTTTTGAGAATCCTAACAGACATAAAGCTTTACTTCAGTAAACAATATTGAGGATTCAGCTGAGGGCAATAAATAGCACACACAGGCTGTTTCTGGTGAACAGTTTGTTTTTAGCTTTAGCTTTCTCACTGGCTTGTTTGAACATTTGTTACTATCAGTAAATGTGGTGGCAGCACAATGCTTATAGGTAGCTGAGTTAATAATGTATGAGGGAGAGGAAGCTTTGTTGATAGAGGAAGCCTGCTCATTACCCTAGAACAGGCATTTCTCTCCAGTGTGCTGTCTCTTTTTTCTCTCTTTTGAGTCACAGCGTGCCTTTTCTTTTCTCTCTTCTTATTTCCCAGTTTAATCCTGCCCAAACTAACTGTAATATATACAGTTTGTTTAGTCTCTGCCTTCCCTGTTCATTATCTTTATGGCTGAATGTGTGATTATATGCGCAAACACTTTATCATATCCTCCAGCAGAGCTCACACAACTCAAGTTCTTTCTTTTAAAGCTTTTCTCACAGGTAGCAGATAGCAGCAGCCTGTCCTAACAGTGCCCCCCTCAGGTTTAGGGAGGAACTACAGTTAAGACTGGTTACAGTGCTGCTCAGGCCAACTTATCCAATCCAGTCCTTACATTACAGATAATGCAAGAAATGACAAGTATTGATGTTAATGTCATAACATTAGTAATTGTCATCTGTCCTGGGGAACTGAGCACATGGAGGCACTCCCTAACATTTTGCATGAACAGAGCATTTTTAATTTTCACTCAACATGAATGAGTTATTAAGGAGGTCCAAAGTGTAAAATATTAAGAAAAGATATGACTTTATTTATCCTGAAGTGGGGAAATTTAGTTGTCACTATAGCTAAAGATACAGACACATATATATAGAAGACAGAATAAGAATATAAAAAATAAGATATATAATGTATTTATATATATATATATATATTTTATACACATTATATACATAAATGTATGCTATTTGGCATTTATTAATATTAATGTGTGTGTGTGTGTGTGTGTGTGTGTGTTTGTGTGTGTGTGTGTTTTCATGAAAGCACTTTGCATTTTATAGATAGATACAGACATATTAAATACATTTTTTAAAATGCAAAATAATTATAATAAACATTAATATGAATTAATATGTGCAATATAATAATAATAATGATAATAAACAAACACATCATGAAATAATATGAGAAATCGTTAAAATTAATCTTTGTAATAAAATGCTATGCCATTTTTTTGTAGTAACAAAAGTTTTATAGTGACAACATTATTTAATTATACAATCCTCCTAGATATTCCAAATGTAATTGGACAGAATATACAGTTCTGATAAAAAGAGTATATGTATAAATGTATTCACCACTTTACAGCTGCTTCCACTGATTGTGTATGTAGAAAAAAAACTTTTTGGGCCATTGTGTGTCATGTGATGAACATTGAAGTTGCAATACCTTGTGCGTACTACTAGTACTAGTACTTTAAGTTAAAAATACACATTCAAAAAAGCACCATGCTGTACTGAAGAAGACTTTAAACTACATTTTGAGACCATAAACTCATTCGGTTGACTTAAAATGTTTACTGAGGAAATAAATGAATGAGAAGTAAAGTCATTTTTCTTTTTGCAACCGTTGGAGTCGCCCCCTGCTGGCTATACCAAAGGATGCAAGTTTAAGGCACTTCCACATCGGATCCATTTTTCAGACCCAGAGGGTTGTTGCTTGTACAAATATACTGCAAAAATATGAATATACAGAACTTCAAATTTACATTACAGCATAAAGGATGTCCCTTTTTATTAGAGGCACAGAAATTCCGTTCACAGTAATTCTGTGAAGTTATCTAAAATCATGGTAATAAAATATTACTGTCTAATCTTAAGTGTCATTTAGTTCGTCATATGTGTATTTACCCACTATAACACAATATATTATAATCCCACCACTACTACCAATGGTGCTAGTAATAATCTGAACTGGACTTCATAAACCCGTTGACATGATATTGACAAAATAGGATTTTTATCAAATCCTGAGATCTTTGATGGAGCTTAGAAAGCCTTTTATAATCCACCTGCTCTCCCCATATGCACTCTCTTTGGGAGGTTATTTTATAAAGTCTATACTTAACTTTCATAAAAGCTAATTTTGTGTGATTTTAAAAGAGTACTGGGCTTGTACTGTGAAAATTGCTTCGAAAATTGCAACGAAAATTGTGTTTGTGATAAGAGGTACCCTGGGCAGGCACAAATGTAAGTGTAATTTCATGCCGAAACAAGTGCAAAAATTGCAGCTCTCCGCCTGATCTGCATAACCACAACCTCAGCTGCTCCGCTCCTCTCGCCATGATGCATTTAGAGCTGGACAATTACTAAACAGCCGCCAGTGCAAATTATAGACTTGAGTCTGATCAAAATGGGCATTAGCGCTGCTGCTATTCCCTTTCTACTGGTGCTAAATGAGAGGTCTGAGACTATTTGCATCTCTGGACACGGTCTTACAATGATTCATAGAGCTTAAGTTTGTAATTTTAATCTTGTATCAAAAGTTGAGACCGATGTAAAGACTTCATCACAGAGAAAAGTTCCTGCTGAATGTTAGAAGACAGTGGAGCATTGAAACTAGACTACCATACAGCTGACACGATCAACAAAACTGAATGACCGAGTTGCAAAATGTCATTGATTCCAAACTTTGTTTGAGTTGTGACGTGTTGATGCCAGATTTATAATTAGGAAAAACCCTATAGTCAGCAGCACCGGCAGGTGGTACTTGAAATCTGCTATATTATTATGAAGAATTGATTAAATGACTGTGTGTTATAGGAAAAGCCTACACTGCAAAAAAGCCAACTTGTATTTTTTGGCCTGAAACAGTGATTTAAGTTGGTAAAACTTGGAAATATGAATTACTGACATTTAGGGTGTTAATGTAAGTTAGCACAACAAAGGAAGCCAGTTGTCTGCTCAAAAACAAGTTGGTGAGTTGTTGTTACTTATATCTTTAAGTTGGGGTTCAAAACAAGGGACAATAGTTCTGCTAACTCTTATTTCTTTGTTGTGAAATTCGGTCATTAGCGAAAGCTAGCGGCTAACTGACGCTAGCAGCACTGCTTGTGACAGCTAGTAGGCAAGAGTAGCCATTAGCGTATCAATGCTAACTCAAAATTGTGGTCACAACATTAGCTGACATTTCATAGCGGCGTTACAATCGTGCCAGAGAAATTCAGAGTTGAGCAAACTCAAAAACAAAACTTTAAATATTTAGTTTAATTGTCCAACTTAAAATGTTATCGAAGTTTGTTGCCTTGAAATTTTGAAAACTTTTCTTTTTTTGCAGTGTATACAGAATTATAATTATTATAACTCTGCAGTTCACCTCAGCTCTGTGGAGTTTGAGCATCTGTCAGTTTATTTTCAGCTGTTTTTTATTAAAAATGCTCTAATAATCCACTATATTACACATTATATCACAGTTTGTGGGTTGGTGGGCACTCCAAAAAGTAAGTTTTCACCTTAAAAATGCAACAGGTGCAGTGAAAACTGAGTGAAACCAGCAAGTAAACATGGACAAAGAGCCCCTGTGGATTTTTCCAGCACCTTGTTGAACCTATACTTTAACACTCCAATGCTCTTCTTGAGGCAATATTGAACTCTTGCTCATTACAGCCAAATGAAGCCTTTAAAGTGCCTTATAGAACTGGCAAATAACAGCCAATGTTCCCCGTTTGCAATGACCTGGTCACACATTGTTCCGTTATTGCAAGTTTTATTTTTATAGATGGGATGCAATCTTCAAGACCTCATCATGGTATTCTGTGGTTTGGCATCAATATTGTGCAAGACGAGGGAACATTTCAACCAGACTTATTCATTTCAGTAATATGTCTTTAACCCTCTATGGTACGGTGTTGCCTTCAGGCAACATACCCTTTTTTGGCCTGTCAAATTTCTACAATACATGTTTTTGAGTGATGCAATACTTTAAAAAAGAGGGAAGAGTATAGGGAACCACTATCAATGCTTTAATTTGTCACATGACCTCAAAGAGGCCATATTGAAACCCTATTTCGCAGACTTTTCCAAAGGAAACAGCTTTGCCATTTTGCGCCACCAAAAATCACTCAAAACATAATTTCCTGGCACTTTTCCATCTGGACAAAAAATATCCCTACTGAGTAAATCTTCATTTTTGATAATTTCATAAACTTAGACTGTTCAAGACAATCATGTCAATGGGTTGATGGTTCAGTGGTACAATGTTACTTACAGGCAACATTCAGACAAGAAACCGGTTAAAAAAGTTTTTAAAATTAAAATGTTTTGTATTGTACCCTGTTGAAGCAACTGAATCTTTTACATGTTTATCAAATAAAGTATGTTAAAATTGATTTTAAAAACTCTCTTTTTCACTTGTGCACCATTTTGGTACAATGTTGCCTATAGGAAACAAACCCCAAAAACTTAAAAAGAATTATGAAATGTCTTCAGATTATGTTTATTTAGCTTATTTTAAGACAAAAAGACACTCCAAACATTTTTTACCTAACTGGCATCATAATGCGTACTATAGAGGGTTAATGACCACCTGTCATGTTGTATGCTTCCTCTCCTTTCTATCATCACCTCATCATCTTTCACTTCCTGTTCTACCTCTCTGTCTTTTCCCTCACTTATTCCATCAATCTACTGTGTACCTGCATATCCGCACCTCCTCCTCCCTCCTTGATCCACTTACCATTCTGTCATAACTCTCATCTCCTCACCCTTAACTTTCCCTCCTCTGTTATCCACTCATTGCCGTTTTTTCTCTGTCTCTGCTCCAGTGTGACTGCGGTGCGTCTGCCGGACGGTTTATCCTTCGTCGTCTACGAGTTCTGGGATGGAGAGGAGGAGTGGAAGAGGTGAGTTTTCAATCACATGTGTCTTAACCCATTAAGGCCTAAAAAATGCCTGTAAAACCTCTGGGCGATTCTGAAAGAACCCCCTAAAACCTGAAGTTTTTCTGGAAATTCAACAGAAGATTTTTCAGCCTCTGTAGCAGATAGAAATGAAATTCAAAAAGTGTTTGAGAGCTTATACCCGTGGCTTTCATACGAAGTTGAGTTTATTTGTCCAAACCTTCAATAAAGTTTTTTTAAAAATCAACAAACTTAGCAAATGTTACATTTGACTGAATAAAAAATCCTATGCATAATACTAATACATGCCCATTAGCAAGATGCAAACATGATATGACCATTGGAAGAAATAGACATAGTTCTCATTAGCCTACTGTAATAAAAAAAAAAAAATTATCATAACAATAATAATAAAACATTTTATATATTGCACTTTTCAGGGTACTCAACGACGCATAAAGTAATATAAGACATAAACAGTCATGATTTCTTACATCATCATCACAATCAATTATTATTATTATTAATAATATTAATATATTAATCATATTATTATTAACTCCAGATGGCCACAAAAATTCTGTCTGTTCTTCGGTGAAAATATGTCGTCTAAAAACATATTCCTCATCCATAAATGCCGGTCGATTGGTTCCGAGGGTTCAAAGTCCAGATCAGCAATAAAATCATCGGCGCTGTTTTCATCAGATCTCTTCCGTCACTTCCTGCTGAGCTCCTCCGCTATAGTCGTCTTCCTCCATGATTTAAAGTTCTGGAAAAGTCCCATGATGCATTGCGACACTCCCGCATGTATTCTGATCATGATTCTGATGCATTTCATTGGCCAAGAGACCGAAAATAGGTGGAAAAAAATACAAATACTACAAAATGACATATCCGCTGTCCCGGCCTTAATGGTAGAGTGACGCAACAGCGCTCCCGGTTTCAATGGTAGAAATGCGGTAATTCTTTCCCGGCGTCAATGGGTTAATGTACTTAAAAATACTATTAATTTAAACTTAAGCCCCTGGCAGCATTAGGAGCTGCTTGGTTTTTTGTGACTTGTGTGAACAAACTTGCAAGAAAAGCTTTCAAAGCAGTCCTGCTGTGATACTAAAAAATGAGCCAAATCAACATTGAGAAATGTATCATTCCTAATGCTGATCCGCCTTAAAAGTATTAAAAGTCATTACTGAGTGTGGCCATTTATTTTGTTTCTGAAAATGCCTGTGAGTCAGCACTCTGGCTCCTCTCAAAGTTTTTTGGAGCTGAGCACACCGTTTCTCCCTGCCATTGTTTTCATTGATTGGTGATCGCCAAATAAAGAGAGCGCTCACTTTTCTTCCATTACTGTCATGAGCCTGTTGGAAAGAGTCCTCCATCCACATTTAATTAGCATTCTTGGGCCATTCGCTCGCTCCAGAGTTGCTGAAGCACTTGAGTTGCGTCAGTTCATCATGATTTAGTGATGGCTGGTGCTGGGCATGAGGAGAGGTTGCTGATGTAGCTGCCTGCTGATCGCAGTTTCTGCTCGGCTGCTCACAGCATCCCGCTGCCATTAATATTTCAACTCTTACAGTAAAGGCTAAGGGCCGTGCTAAGTGGTTTGAGGCCATGTGTGCTCGCTCATGAGTGCTGTGCAGATGCGTGTGTGTTCTTACACACTCTTCTTCTTATGCATGCTATGTGTGTAGATGTGCATGTGTGCTCTTTTAACCCTCCTTTCTGACTTCAGGCACCTCCAGTCGGCCCCCAACAAAGCCTTTCAGCATGTGAAGGTGGATACACTGTGCCAGCCGGAGACCGTGTCCTCTGTAGCCGTGCCAGGTCAGTAGAATGAACTTCATTTTTTAAATGATCAATCGAAGAAGCAATCACAAAAAAGTTTCATGTCATAAAGTGATAAGTTGTTGTTGTATTGTTATAGCAACACATTTTTCATGGTATGAAATGATTTTTCATGATTATAACATAAAAGTTTCATGTTATAACATGAAATGCTTCACATTAAAACAAATTCATGAAGAAAAGTTATTGTTATCACGTAATTTACTTAATACTTATTATTTCCTCGTGACTCAATTATAACAAGGAAAGTTTCATGCGTCTTATGAAGCATACACTCATATTATTTATAAGTTAATTAGTATAAAGTATAGAAAGAAAAGTTTGTTTCTACGTAATAAGTAATTATTAGAATATATTACTTATTGTTATAACTATATATATAAATATATATATATATATACATGCTTTATATATGTTTATAGTTACATATATAGTTTAACGGGTCAGATAAAAACTTATATTAATTGTTGTATATGTATTGTTATATTTATAACAAAACATTTAGTCATTACTTAGTTATAACAAGAAATGTTCATGTTATGAAAAGATAATTATCTATTTTCATAACAATTTTTACATGATAAGTTATTGTATAGTTATAGTTAATATATATTGTTAATTTAACTTATTCACAACACTTTTCATGTGAGAATGTGATAACTTATTGTTGGAACATGACACACGTTCAAGTTAGAGCTAAAGATAAATAGTATACTTTCATAACAACACAAGTTTCATATTCAATGTGATAAGTGTGTATGTTGTGAGAATGTGAAGATCATATGTTATAACATGAACACATCTTGTTATAACCACAAACTTTCCACACTGATCCGTCCGCTGTGGCAGCAATAAGCTTCTACAATTCATAGATAGATAGATAGATAGATAGATAGATAGATAGATAGATAGATAGATAGATAGATAGATAGATAAAATGGCAAAAATGATATTTAAGCATTCAAAATCTTTGAATGTCTTGAAAAAGACACAAAATGACCAAAAAAAGACACAAAATGACCAAAAAAGACACAAAATGAGAAGACAGAATAACAAAAAAACCCCACAGAAGACATAAAAATGACACAAAATGACCAAAAAAAGACACAAAATAACTAAAACAGACACAAAAAAGACACATAAATGACACCAATGACAAAAAAGACACAAAATAACTAAAAAAGACACAACAACAGACAATAGATGGACAGACAGACAGACAGACAGACAGATAGACAGATAGATAGATAGATAGATAGATAGATAGATAGATAGATAGATAGATAGATAGATAGATAGATAGATAGATGGACAGACAGACAGACAGACAGACAGATAGACAGACAGACAGACAGACAGACAGACAGACAGATAGATAGATAGATAGATAGATAGATAGATAGATAGATAGATAGATAGATAGATAGATAGATAGATAGATAGACTTTATTTATTATAGTGTAGCAGCAGCATTACACACAGAGACAATGACAACACAATTAAATAAAAAGAACAACCTAGGCATACTTCAAGCAATAAAATATAAAAATACAATAAAATATAAAGTGTCTAAAGAAGGAGTATGTATTAAGGAGTAGAATAGAATTCCAGTGCAGAATAAATATGAATATACAGTATAAAAATGTAGGTGCTATGAAACAAATAAGGTGCATAAAGAACACATAAAGTGCATAGACAGTATGTAATGAACCAGACTATTATTTGTTATTGTACAGTGATGGCATGTGGAAGGATGATCATGACATATTATGAAAATTATTGGTGACATAACAAATGAAGAAAATAGAATAGAAGTGAGTCTGTGAATAGAAAATATGAAAATGGTGTAAAAAAAATAATAGGTAATTAGAGAGCAGAACTAAATGATAATACAGTCTCCTCATAATCCTGAGAAACTGATTAGTGTTTAGTCAGTAAGGCTGGCCGTGTAATTACTTGAAGCTCTGAGGCTTTCTGAACAATTAAAGCAACCTGGCACCATTTAAAACGACTGACACTGGCATGCCTCCATGCTCCGAGGCATCGGCTGTCACTGACTTGACGTGATGCCTGGCTGACTGCCATTGTACTTTTTTTTTTCTTTCATTTTTCATCCATTCCTCCTCAGCCCACTCTCTAACTTCTTTCTTTCTATGCCTCGCCAAATTTCTCCTCATCTCCGTTCAATCTGTTTCCTCTCGTTTCCTCGCACATCTTTCTGTCTGTACTCCCCTCTGGGCCTCATTTTCTTTTCATTTTTTAAAATGTTGTTTTATTATTTTTTTTATTGGTGAAATGACATAACAAACAGGTGACATGAGAGACAAATACGCTACACCATGTGGACCACAAGTAGAGACAGCAGACATACAGCGCGAACAACAACAAAGAAAAACATAAATGATAAACAATTTGCACAGAGGCATCACAGGTGTGTGTGTGTGTGTGTGTGTGTGTGTGGATGAGGGGCAGATGCTACGACATATATATAAAAATATATAACATGGCTCATTTATATGTATCACACAATGAAAATAAATAGGCAAACAAAGCAAGAAGCACTAACGAGAGAAAAATAAAAATAAATAAATAAAATAACGAATTAAATAAATTAAAATAATAATAATAATATTTAAAATAATAATAATAAT
This sequence comes from Centropristis striata, assembly GCF_030273125.1. NCBI lineage: Eukaryota > Metazoa > Chordata > Actinopteri > Perciformes > Serranidae > Centropristis > Centropristis striata. The sequence continues at coordinate 2,911,841 of NC_081522.1, forward strand.
TATATAAAATATATAACATGGCTCATTTATATGTATCACACAATGAAAATAAATAGGCAAACAAAGCAAGAAGAGCTAACGAGAGAAAACAAATAAACAAGAATAAATAAAATAACTAATTAAATAAATTTAAAAAATGATAATAATAATAATAACAATAATAATAATATTAAAAATAATAATGATAATTATTATTATATATATAATTATATATATACCCACATACATCCACAAAAAAAATTAAAATAAATAAACAACATATAATATAATATAATACAGTACAGGCCAAAAGTTTGGACACACCTTCTCATTCAATGTTTTTCCTTTATTTTCATGACTATTTACATTGTAGATTCATCAGAACTATTAATGAACACATGTGGAATTATGTACTTAACAAAAAAGTGTGAAATAACTGAAAACATGTCTTATATTCTAGTAAGCAAAGGGTGGTTATTTTGAGGAATCTAAAATACAAGACATGTTTTCAGTTATTTCACACTTTTGTTGTTAAGTACATAATTCCATATGTGTTCATTCATAGTTTTGATGCCTTCAGTGAGAATCTACAATGTAAATAGTCATGAAAATAAAGAAAAATGCATTGAATGAGAAGGTGTGTCCAAACCTTTGGCCTGTACTGTATATAATATAATAACACAGGGGGATGGGAGACATCACCACATAGTATAGTTTGATACGATATAGAACAACATCTTACACAATGATGTGTGCGAGATCAGACACATAATTGTAATTGACCCAATATAAACCAACGCATCATGACAATGATGGCCACAACAACAACTCAACCTCATTTTCTTTTCAAATGTCTGTTTTTTCTATCTCTAACTTGTCATCTCTCTCTCTCTCTGTGTTTGCAGCCGCGTGGTGCAGTGTGATGAACAGGGACTGAGCATGAAGATATTCAACTACACGCCACGACTCCTGGACACTCCCAACCTCCTCCTGAACTCCCCGTCCAACCCTAAAACCCCCCCCCCTCCCCGCGTTTCACCTGCTCTCACACCCCCCAAACCCCTTCCTCTTTCAACCCTCACATTCCTCAACTCTTTTTGTAAGTACATGTTTACACAGTGCAAATGAATGGTGTCAACTGCAGTGAAAATCGAACAAACAGTGCATTTTACAATGTGAGATTACTAATGGCGTTTGCATCTCACCATAGTAGTTTGCTGGCTCAAGATGTTGGATTACGTCATGGTCATGTTTCAAGTAGCTTTTAGCCACTGAAAAGTGGGGTTTGTCATGTAGCAAGGACCCTGGGGTTGAGTTTTTCATGTAGCAGTTACTGTTTGGGGGAGGACATTTTGGGGATGTGGCTTTTCTTCACTCCTGTTAGGGTTATAACCACAGGTAGCTCATCTAGTTAGCTTCATAGTAGCTGCTCATTCCACATTTGCTCCCATACACACATTACATTTTTGTTTTGTTCTGACCAAATACTTCGGACATTATTCTCACATCAGCCATCCTGAACTCACACCGACATGTTGAGTAAATGAGTATGACTATCTACAGACCTAGTTGCCAGATTAGCTCGCAATCTCAGGAAAACTGAATGCTTGAATTAAGCTTGACGGTAAGCTAGCTCTCTAGCTTGCTGTCAAACTGACTTTGTTGAGTTGGGGTTGTGTCAAAAATATTTATATTACGGTGAAAACCATGAAGGCCTTGCAAGCAGCGAATGGGTTTTTAGGACGATGAAGTACAAAATGTGTAGTTTAAGATTTTTTTTGCACAGATATCAGGAGCTAGCTAGAGCTAGAGCAACAAAAACAAAACCCTCATTGCATCATTGCTACGTGCAATATAATAATACATCAAAAGTCCATTTATACCACATAATGTAAATTTGAGAGTTTCCCTAACGGTCCATCAAACCATACGACCACATATGTCGTTGTTATCCTCTAAAAGGACCCACATGACTATCTTCGAATTAGCATTAACATGATTAACACGTCCTCATAGCCAAATGTAATAGACGCTGTTTAAACACATTGTGTGTGGTCACATTTTGATTGAGTTGAGGCAAAAAAATACTTGCTTAACCCATAAGAACCCAGACCTATTTACCGTATTTATGTTTATGATATTTCTTATTTTAAAATTTAAAAAATAGACACATTTTCTGCTTACAGAAACACAAATTTGCCTTTTTCTCTGCATCTCCACAACATTTATCAAACTCGTGACATTAATAGTGCTGTTTAATAATACATTATTTTCCAGATTTGTTTTTAAGTAACAAAATAAGAATACATCAATAATAAATAAAAACAGAGTTGCCTTTTTGTTTGCATTTCCATAACATATATATCATAATTGTGACTTTAATTTGTTCAGGAAATATACGTCACTTAGGGATTTAATGAGTTAAGGTGAAGCATAAAGCTGAATATGGGAGATTCTAGAAGATTTAAAGTGTTTGTTACACGGGTGTCACCATAGGTTCTTATGGGTTAAGGTTAGGGTACATAAGGTAGGTAATTAGGTGGCGTAAAGTGTGACTTAGATGTGATATTGCTACGCACAAAAGTGACGTAACTTAAAAGAGAAACGTTGACTTTTAGTTTCACACAGGACATGAACACCCGTCTCCACCCATTCTTAGGGGACTTTATCAATCTTTATACTCCGTTCCTCACTTCCGCCTTTTTTCACTTCATAACATCAGTTCTGCCTTGATAATTACTACGGCCATTAGAGGGCGCTGCTAACTAGAAATGTAAATATGGGTCATTTTAAGCTGTTGTACAAACGACACCTGAGCTAATTTTAAGCGGGGAGGATGATTTCAGACAGCCCCTGTTTTCTAAAGTGGTTTTTGGAAAAGAAAAGAATATTTTAAATGCATCTTAATAATACTTAAAATCCAAAATTACCATCTAATTTTCGGTAACGCTTCATATTAAGGTCCTTGTAATAAGCTTTAATTAACAAGTAATAAGGCTCTTGTAAGTCCTTACAAGATGCTTATTAACATTATTGTGTGTTTATAAGTTTTAAGTGTTAATAATGGCATTACAAACACCCATGACCCACCCATTATGTCTTTGCCATGCCTTTATTAATCTTATTTTGTTTGTTTATTATTGATATTAAAATATACTTTATTGCTCATCTATTATAAGTTAACTATAAGTTAACTATGCTTTTTGCAACTACCGGATCTAAAGCGAGAACAATGCCTTATTACTTGTTAATTAATGGTTATTAAGGACCTTATTATAAAGCGTTACCTAATTTTCCTATCATTACAGCCACAAAAGAGAGGTCTTTTCAGATCAATTTTTTTTTGTTATGTGAGTTTGAGCTGAATGAGTTCCCTCACCCCAACTACATTTATGTACATGGCTGCTGTGGGAATAATGTCTATGATAGTAATACATTTTATCTTGTGTAAACACATCGCAGGTTTTTAATGAGCAACGAACCCTAAACTCAAATATCTGTGAAGCCAGACATCATGATTGTATCAGTATGGTGACAATGCCTGGCACAGAGGACCAGCCAATAGCCTGAATTATGAAAAAATGTCAATCTTCACAAATATTTGGGTATGTACAGTACAGGCCAAAAGTTGGGACACACGCCTTCTCATTCAATGCGTTTTTCTTTATTTTCATGACTATTTACATTGTAGATTCATCAAAACTATGAATGAACACATATGGAATTATGTACTTAACAAAAAAAGTGTGAAATAACTGAAAACATGTCTTGTATTTTAGATTCCTCAAAGTAACCACCCTTTGCTTACTAGAATATAAGACAAGTTTTCAGTTATTTCACACTTTTTTGTGAAGTACACTACTGGTCAAAAGTTTTAGAACACACCAACCTGATGGTGAAAATGAAAATTATGCAGTTTAATGTCTCAGTGTACTCTGAAATTAATGCACATTTGCAACATTTAAAATTCTTTATTGAGCATGATAGTATTTTGAAAGTAAAAAAAAGATTCAAAATCACATTTTATGTTGAACTAAAGGACTAAAAAAAGACACAAAATGACAAAAAAAGACACAAAATGACAAAAAAGAAAACCAAAAGACACAAAATGACAAAAAAAAGACACAAAATGACTTACAAAGACATGAAAAGAATTCAAAAATGGACAAAATAGCCCAAGACTCCATAGAGTTAAGTTGTTAACCCATTTCTTGTTCCCTGAAAAAGGCCTACTTGTATAATTCTGAAATGTACATTATTTTCCAGTTTTGGTTAAGCTTACCTTTTTTTATTTACCTCTGGCAGTTCACCACTTACCTTTGTACCCTTTCAAGCTGTTCATTTGACTTGAACTGCTTGAATTTCAATAAAAAACTGGAAAAATTGGGCTGTTCTAAAACTTTTGACCGGTAGTGTACATAATTCCACATGTGTTCATTAATAGTTTTGATGAATCTACAATGTAAATAGTCATGAAAATAAAGAAAAACGCATTGAATGAGAAGGTGTGTGTCCAAACTTTTGGCCTGTACTGTAGATGATAGATGATTTTGATTGAATAACATTCAGAGAGTTGGTGATTTATATTTCTTCATGTAGCTTTTATTTTATGAAACACTTTGGGGTCGACCCTCTGAGCATTGACATTAGGGTCATTTAAGAGGTGAGATGTATCGATAGTTGGACAATATGTGACTTAGACCGGAGTCAGTCTGCCACGACCTTGGGACAGAAGGCAGTACGTAGAGCGACAAAGGCAGCACCTCACTGTTCTCCATGCAGCTAAAGTTTGTTTCATTTCTGCCTTCTGTTTGTGAATTCCTTGTCTGAATTGGCGTTGGATAGCTTATATTAGCTGTGTGAGTCTAGTAGAGATTGTACATATGATGAAATGTTGTTCTATTATGATTATATTTGTATTTATTGACATCTTTAGTGCTATGGTGCAAATTTTTCCTCAGTGGAAGTGGCGGTAGCTTTCTAGGCACTGCAGCTTATCGTGACAGTTTGTTTGAATCCGAATACCTACCATCACTAACTTCAGACAGAGAAACCCATCTGAATGATATTGAATACAAAGCCTTAAACATCACCACATGGTAGAGGAGTTTTTAAGGGATTTCAAAAGATGATTTTCTTTTTTTTTTGGTGTGATGTAAACTCCCAGTAAGCAGGGAAATGCCCACTGGCAGTCTTTCAGCTAGGACCTCTTGGCATCAGATTACTAAGCACCTATTTTGTGTTGTTGCATTATAGATACAAGGAGTTTCTCCATTGCATTAGATTTCTGTATATCAGACTTTTTCAGTTGACAAAATATCATTCAAAATTTGACATTGACTTCAAAACTTCTCATCACTTAGCATACTGTAGCTGATAGATCAACCACCTCGGCATCAATATCTCTAACACATTATGATCATATATATTGCTGCTATTCACCCCAACTATAGGAGACATGGATCTCAATACTATGACTCTCAAATGGAGGAAAATACAGACAAATGTGGGTCTGTTTAGCTGCATGTGGTCTTTCTAACAATAAGGAAAAGACAAGTGTGACAAATGGCGGTATTGTTCAATAACGGTTGGCGGTAAGGTGGCTTGTACAACAGTACATGAAATGTGATTTTGTGACAAAACGATGGCTAAACTGGCAATCTTTGCAGGCAAAACACGAGCGATGTCCAAGTGAAGTTCAAGAACTTGTATTTGTATTCGTTGAGCCCACTGGATTGGTTTTGGTTTGAAGAAAAGGGCTCAATGAATGGCGATTAAGTGTGCTTTCAATCCTTTGTTGAGTAGAAAGTGTCATAGGGTGGGCTCCAAGGTTATTATAGTTAACAAAAACTAACAAAATAACAAAAAATTTATTGTCTATTTATTGTTTATTTATTGTTTATTGTAATTTTTAAAAACTAGAGTTTTTAAAAAAACGATAACTGACTGAAACTGTATTGCGTGGTTACAAAACTAACTAAAACTAACTAAAATGATCGTGAAAATTAGTTAGTTTTCGTTTTTGTCAACTTTTTTCATACATGGTGAATATGTTTACTGAGACTGGGATGTCGACACAGTTAATGACCTTATTGGGGCTGAGATGATAATCCAAAGGAAACAAAGGCAAAATTTATTATGACCTCTTTGAATCTCGCACCCAACACATAGCCCATTACAAAAAAACTAAAACTAACACTAAAACTAATAAAAACTAAACTAAAACTAAGCATTTTCAAAAACTAAAAACTAAACTAAAACTAGAAAACTCACTCTAAAAACTAACTAAAACTAACTGAATTTAAAAACAATAAAAATTCACAATGAATTTAAAACTAAAACTAATGAAAAATGCAAAACTATTATAACCTTGGTGGGCTCAAGAAGTAAATAAACTGGTTCATGAAGCTTCATTTGGCCATCACTGAAAATCAACTTGGAAAATCATGCAGATTAAGTCAAATTTTTGCCAAGGTTTGTAGCCAATCCCGTGTTCTTGATCCATCTCTGCTTCTGTTGTGAGCATTCTTGATCTTTGGTTACCTGGAATCCTACATTTCCCCTGGGATCACCTGAGGTTGAATTCAGGTTTAAAAAAATACTGAGATTCGATCCCCGAGACGTTTCACATAACCTCACTAACTCCCACTAACTCCACTATAAGCCCACCACTGTAATACAATCAGACTCTCACTCAGAAAGCACAATGTATAAATGAGTGAATATTGTGACTTAAAGATACAGTTTATTAGAAGTTGTTGAGTATGATGAGAGTATTTAAAGATATATAGTATTACTGTTTATCTGGTTAAAGACGTGTTGATGAATCACTCCTTCTTTATAGCTCTATATACTTTCAAAGGTGCCATTTTGCCATCCACCTCTCTGTTGAGTCTGTTTTCATCTGTGAATGGCAGCCAGTCTGTCATCTGTTGTAGCAGTGAGTGGGGATCCAGCTACACTGATACTAATATTGATCTAGCACCGCGCTGGGCTGCATTGAGCAGGGCAGGACTGTGTGGAATGTGGAAGTGTTGAATATTATTACATATACTGTAACAGAAGTTTGTATTACAGTAGGCTTATAGAACAGGCATGCAAAGGCGTCGCTGCTTTATCTGTGAATTGTATCTACTAATCTCAGTGTCTGTGTTAAAGGCACCCTGTGCAGTTTTTTTGACCAGGAGAAGTTGTTACATTGCACCAAATGAAGGCTGCTAGAAAACATGGAGGAAAGCAATGCAGTGTTTAAAATAGCATTTAAAAAAATTACTTGACAACACGTGGTGCTGCTCTGTCACTTAGTATCTGACTAGCTGCAGTTTGGAACTGGTCCAGCTATTACCTGGTGCACACTGCTTCATTTTCAAATCTTAACTGATTTTAAAAAAAATGTTGGAGACAACAGCCATAACGACAGATTTAACCAGTTTCTAAGAAAGCACACATCTGACAATTTAATCATGCATGATACACTTTGTTTATACAAATTATTTTAAAGCAGCAATTCCAGGGATTTGGAGACCAGGGGTATCAAACCCAAATACACAGTGGGCCAAAATGTAAAACTTGGACAAAGTCGTGGGCCAACATTGATATTTATTGAAAAAATTGACCTAAACAAGTTCAAACGAAATGGAACAAGCAAAGCTTGATATAACTTAATATTGCAAACATGCAAAATCGAATATCAAATAAAACAAACAAACACATCAATGGCATTCATTTCTTAAATAAAATTTAAATAAAAATCATATATGTCCCTTTATTTTATATGCGGCCTTCTTTAAATTTAAATTTAACGGTAATCTTTTTCCACAGGCTAAAAATAAATGTAAGAATAAAATAACAATAATAAACCAAATGACTAATAATAATATCCTTCAATGAATGTGCAGCCATTCAAGCCTTGGACTAGCAAGAAAAAGTGCATAAAGACAACTTTAATTGTTGCTCAGTTTGCTCCACACTGATCTACTGTGTTCAAGCCAAAACACCAGCAGAGCATTCTGGGATTTGTAGTATTTGTGCTGTATAATACCGGCGGGCCAGCTCTGGTTGTCATTTTGTATTTCCTCGCGGGCCAAATATAATTATACTGCGGGCCAAATTTGGCCCACGGGCCAGAGTTTGACATCTCTGACCCTCATCATCAGCTGGTTGCACTTGTGTGTGTTGTGTTTCCAACTGAAAAACAGAAATGGGAGCTGGAATCAATAGTTGGTAATGCTCCGAGTCAGATCGCTCTTCAGCCGTAAAAATCAAAATTACACTGTAAAAAATGTTTGTAGAAATTACAGTAAAACACTGTCAAATTGCATCAGAAATAGGTCGTAAAATTGAGCATTGTACATCACCGTAGTAGATACTTTTAATTACTGTAAATCAAAGAATAGCATAAAACTTTAAATTCTACTGTCATAAACTGTAGAAAACACACAGTTGTGCTGTAAAAATAAACAATTTTCATGTAAAATGAATGGAGAAATACCACGATGACACAATTATCCTGAAAGTAATGGGATTATTCAGTATAAATTACAGTTTTTTTTGCTGATATTTACATTTACATACGCTCACTGTATTTCTTACGGTGAAGTTCTGGCAACCACAGCTGCCGGTATTTTACCGTAAATTCAACAGATTTTTTTTTACAGTGTAGTATGATACCAAAAACAGGGAGGCTCTGATCCAGTTGGTAACATCAAGGTTACTGCAGGATCATTTTGTCAGATAATCAGTTTGGACCAGCCTCCAGCTGGGAAACACCCCGGTGACTTTTGGGAGAGGTCAATCAGACCCAAAATCAGCTCAGTTATCCTCTAGTGTCGGGCCAGAAAAACCCAGAACCTGCAGGAGTTTAAAAAGCAGCTAACCTGCAGCTAAATTAGATGTATGAAAACGTTACCTCAAGATCTGCCAAGATCAGGTATTTCAGAGGAAGACAACAACAGAATGATCAGTGCAACTGTCTGATTTCCAGCTCTATGTTAACATTTCAATCTGCTAAATTAAACTAATAAGAATCAATATGATTACATTACATTTTGGACACCGAACGTTTCTGGTACTTATTCGTACAAATATACACTACTGGTCAAAAGTTTTAGAACACACCAACTTTTCCAGAATTTAATTGAAAATGATGCAGTTTAATGTCTCAGTGTACTCTGAAATTAATGCACATTTGCAACATTTAAAATTCTTGATTGAGCATGATAGTGTTTTGAAAGTAAAAAAAAGATTCAAAATCACATTTTATGTTGGACTAAAGGACTAAAAAAAGACACAAAATGACCAAAAAAAAGACACAAAATGACTAAAAAAAGACACAAAATGACAAAAAAAGACACAAAATGACAAAAAAAGACACCAAAAGACACAAAATGACTAAAAAAAGACCCAAAATGACAAAAAAAGACACAAAATGACAAAAAATGACACAAAATGACTAAAAAAAAGACACAAAATGACCAAAAAAAGACCCAAAATGACTTATAAAGACATGAAAAGAATTCAAAAATGGACAAAATAGCCCAAGACTCCATAGAGTTAAGTTGTTAACCCATTTCTTGTTCCCTGAAAAAGGCCTACTTGTATAATTCTGAAATGTACATTATCTTTCAGTTTTGGTTAAGCTTACCTTTTTTTATTTACCTCTGGCAGTTCACCACTTACCTTTGTACCCTTTCAAGCTGTTCATTTGACTTGAACTGCTTGAATTTCAATAAAAAACTGGAAAAATTGGGGTGTTCTAAAACTTTTGACCAGTAGTGTATTTAAAAAAAAAAGCAAAAACAGAACCTCAAACTATCAGGAGACTATCCTGAATCATGTCTCCTCTTCCCAGTAGCAGAAATCAGTAATAACATATTGTATCTGACATTACATCCCATCATACTTTGGCTGTTGTCCGTGCCAACCTCCCATCTACCTTGTGTCTTGTTCTGCAGTGTATGCAGAATGCAGCAGCAGAAATCATATCTCTGTAACACTTCCCTATAGAGTTCAGTTGATCACTCTTTGAGTAACTTTAGAAGTGGCCTGTGGCTCTGCTAAGATTTCTTTTAACCCTCTTTAATCTACACCAGGGGTGTCAAACTCAAATACACAATGGGCCAAAATTTAAAACTTGAATAAAATCGCGGGCCAACATTGAACAAATAAACCTTTTAATATATACCAAACATGTTTTGCTTTAACATTAAATATGGAACCAGAAACGCTTATAAACATACAATATATAACTAAATAGTGCAGACATGCAAAATCAAATTTCAAATAAAAAACACATCAGTGTCATTAATTTATTAAATAAAAAATAAATAAAAATCGTATGCCTCTTTTCTATTTGCATCCTTCTGATTTAAACATCAAAATAAACTTTTTCAACAGGTTAATAAATTCTGCCTTTCTTTTCTCCATTTTTGTGAAGGGGTAGCTGGGAGACAGCTCTATCTTGAGGTTGCTATGACGACTGTCACAGAGGAGCGTTTCTGGGTCCTGTCCTGATTGACGCGCCAAAACAACAGCAGGGCATTGTGGGATTTGTAGTATTAGCTGTAAATGCACCGTATAATACCGGCGGGTCAGCTTTTATAGTACAATAATAATATAATAATTTGGTATTGCCTCGCGGGACAAAAATAAAATTACACTGCGGGCCAAATTTGGCCCGTGGGCCAGAGTTTGACACCCCTGGTTTAAAGCAAACTTTAGATTCTTACAGTGATTTAATTCTCAGATTCTCAGAATAAGGACGTACTGTAGCAGCTGTTCAAGAGACCACATGATTTAGTTCCAGGTTTAAACACACCCTGAACCTCAAACTGCAGCTAAGCTAACGACAGAACAGTAAATGTAAACAGGACTTGCAGGATTTGTTTCTGCAGAAGCTCCACAGGGCACCTTTAATCTCTCACTTCTTAAAAATGATAACTACTTGCACTCCTGTGCCAAATCTTATTTGCGTCCAAGAAGGAGCTGCTGTATTCTGAATAGAAACATAAAGCCATATTGCATGGATTGATGTTTACATGTCAGTGACTTATTATACTGATAGCCATAGTTTTACAGTACTCGAGTGCTCAGCTGAATGCAGCCCACATGCTCTAATCGAGGGTTTCTTTCCTGTACATTGTGCCCAGCCTGGTTGGGTTGTGTATATGAGGTAGATAGTGAGTCAGAAATGCCAATACTGTTTCCTATTGATACATTCCTGAATGTCCCTCAGACTGTGCAACCTGTTCTTTTCTATCCTCCTTCTCCTCAGTGCAACCTGTGCTTTCGTCATGCAATGAAAGAGTTATGCCGTTGAAATGTAGTGAAACAGGCCATGATTGAATGTTTCCTGGCAACATGAAGAGACGAAACAGCAGAGGACAGAGAATACAGTCATGGAAAAAATATTAGACCAGCTTTTTTTCCTTCATTTTCTTGTTTATTTTAATGCCTGGTATAACTAAAGGTGCTTTTTTTTGGACAAATATAATGATAATAATGAAAAATAGCTCATAAGATTGTTCCATTTTTCAGTTTTCTTGATAATAACCAAAATAATTAGCAAGAAAACCATGAAAAAATGTCTAGAAATCAGCTCTTAAATTAAACTCTTATGAGCTATGTTTGTTGTTATCATTATATTTTTAAAAATAAATAAATAAAATTGCTTTGGGCCTACACCAATGATAAATGAAAATTAAAATGTAGAGCTAGAGAAACTAGACTTAAAGTTGGCAAATTTATAGTTAAAGGCCTTTTAAGATTTCTGTAAGCAATGATGCACATTTTAGTTGACTAATATGTTTTTTAAAATGCTTTATTGCCGTATATAAGCTTCACATTTTTACAATTGAAGAATTAAATTGCTTCGGGCCTACACCAATGATAAATGAAAATTAAAATGTAATTATTTTTTTTTTTGGTCACAACTGTGGAACCACATGTTGCTGCCTTCCCCTGCTGTATCCCTCTATAGTACGGTGTTGCCCCATTTTTGGCCTGTCAAATTTCTACAGTGTATGTTTTTCAGTGATGCAATACTTTTTAAAAAGAGGGAAGAGTATAGGGAACCAATAGCAATGCTTTAATTTGACACATGACCTCCAGGAGGCCATATTGAAACCCTTCTTTGCAGACTTTTCCAAAGGAAACAGTTTTGCCTTTTTGTGCAACAAAAAAGCACTGAAAACATCATTTTGTTGCCCTCTTCCATTTGGAAAAAAAAATCCTACTAATAGATGAGAGTTTTATAATTGACACATGGCAACAGGCAACAAACCCCAGAAACTTAAAAAAATATATATATAACATTTCTTCAGATTATGAAATTAATGCTGGGCGTACACCAAAAGGTTTCCACAGTCCCAGACCAAGGTTATTATAGTTAACGAAAACTAACGAAAAAACGAAAACTAGAATTGAAAAAACATTTTCGTTAACTGAAATAAAAATAAAAACTAGAGTTTTTAATAACATTTCTTCAGATTATGTTTATTTAGTCTATTTTAAGACAAAAAAAAATTATTTATTTATTTTTCCAAACAAATGCACCTTTAGTTGTACCAGGCATTAAAAAGAACAAGAAATTGAATAAAAAGGCTGGTATAATGATTTTTTCCATGCCTGTTTGTGGAGCGTCCTGTAGGGAAGCTGGAGGACAGGAAGCTGTCACCATGGTTACCTCATGATACCAATCAGGAATTTGCCAAACTGATCAAAGTCATAACTCTTTCCTTCTATGACTGTGTTCTTTTCTATCCTTCAACTGAGTGCATGTCAACTGAATGTCCAGTAACTTCTTTGCTGTAGTATTAGGCCATGCTACTCTTCAATGGGTTTTGTGCATTTCTTACCTTCTTTCTTTTTCTAGTATTCCTATGAAGGAGACAGAGACTAAAATCTATTATATAAAAATATATATATGACTAGAAAAATGACATACAAGAATGAACATTCACTTTTATGGCAATGTTTAATGAAATATTAATTCTTAATGTATGTTTCAGTAAAAACTGCTTTCTCTTAAGTGTAGAGACTTAATGCAGGGATGCAAGTATTATATTTGGTCTTTAAAGAATATCTTGTTGAAATTCTAGATAATGTAGAGTGATGCAATTCAATAAAATGATAAAACTGAAAAATGATTTGTGGCTTTGATTTTTAAATGATGACAATGATCATATGCTTGCTTCATGCTGGCAGATCTGTGATTATTTTCTAATTTCCAGCCGTCCTATGGTGGAGCTGCTGTCTGATTGGAGTTTAATCATCCTGCATGACAATCCTCAACTCACAGATGTTCACTTTATGGTTTGATAAGCATTACAATGGGCTAAGCTACAGTATAAACAATCCAGTCCCATAATAGTTCATAAAAGCAGATCTGTTTGTATAATGTGCCCACATTGGAAATATGAAGAAATTAATGCTGGGCTTACACCAAAAGGTTTCCACAGTCCCAGACCAAGGTTATTATAGTTAACGAAAACTAACGAAATAACGAAAACTAGAAGTGAAAAAACATTTTCGTTAACTGAAATAAAAATAAAAACTAGAGTTTTTAAAAAAACGATAACTAACTGAAACTGTATTTTGTGGTTACAAAACTAAAATTATAGTGAAAATGTCCTTAGTTTTCGTTTTTGTCAACTTTTTTCATTCATAATTCAGTGTATTTATTTGAACATGCAACACATGGTAAATATGTTTACTGAGACTTTAAAAATTCAAAACACCCAGAACTGTAAGAGTTAATAACCTTATTGGGGCTGAAATGAATAAACCAAAGGAAATAAAGGCAAAATTTATTATGACCACTTTGAATCTGGCACCCAACATACAGCCCATTACAAAAAAACTAAAACTAATAAAAACTAAACTAAAACTAAGCATTTAAAAAAAAAAAAAAAAAAAAAAACTAAAACTAAACTAGCAAACTCACTCTAAAAACTAACTAAAACTAACTGAATTTGAAAACAAAAATTCAAAACGAAATTAAAACTAAAACTAATGAAAAATCCAAAACTATTATAACCTTGCCTCAGATAGGGAAATTCAGCCAGGGTGGCAGAAATACACAGAACAGTCATAAAAGCGGACATAAATACAAATTGATTTCATTTCCATCACCCTAACAGACACACAACCACGTGGTCGAGGGAAAACTGACCAAGAGACCTCGTTCAGTTTGTTTTATTGTGAAAGTGTGTGAAAAAAAGAAGATGCACCTCCAACAAAAGTTTCATATAAAAATTATTTTATTCAATTATCTTTTCATTAACTCAATGTTCACTGTTAATGTCTACATTACATCATTATCTTTTATTTAATGAAATACCAGAATGCTGCTCTTTTTTTTTTTTAAACATAGAAAAGTGATATAACAAGACTTATTTACACACTTGCATCCAAATATACAGAAACATCTAAATATGTTCTCTCTCCGTACGCTGTGGGACCCTCAAGCAGCATCTGTTAGCTCTACAGTTACAAACAGCTGTTGAAAATGTCTGATTGGGAATATTTTCATCACATATTCTAGTGGTAACATCAGACTGATGACTGACATCAGTCCAGTTGACAGCACCATATTTGGCATTTCATATTGGTAAAATGTTGCGGGTTTTTATGGCATACTAGTGATAATTAACCCATTGAAGCCTGGAAAGTGGATACGTCGTTTTGTAGTATTTGTATAAGCTCTCAAATACTTTTTGAATTTCATTTCTATCTGCTACAGAGGCTGAAAAATCTATTATTTAGTATAGTCAGGCGGCTTAGCTAAATAAAGGGGACAGGCTGGACAAAAGCACCAAATTTTTTCCACGTGCTCTCTATCACCATAGGTTTCAATTTTTGGTAGGAGCCACTTCATCAAGATGGCCGATCCGAGATGGCACCCATATAAAGTCTATGAGAACCAATATATCTTCTAAGCCACTCAGAAGGTCAATCTTGGTGTCAAAATCTACATTTTCTGGGTCAATGAATCATTTAAAGCTGTTGAGAATATCACTAGATGATTATTTGATCAAATAGAAATGTTCATTTTCACCCAGACTGGTAGGTCTGCAAGTGCTGCAGCAGGGAATCCTGAGCTGAAAATGTTTGGAATCTAATAATTATGTAAATACATGGCGAAAATGAACATATCTATTTGATCATCTAGTGATATTCTCAGTAGCTTTAAATTATTCTTCTACCCAGAAAATGTATATTTTGACACTAAGATTGACCTTCTAAGTGGCTTAGAAGATATATTGGTTCTCATAGATTTTATATGGCTGCCATCTATGATCTGCAATCTTGATGAAGTGGCCCCTACCAAAAATTTTTCCAAACATTTTCTGGGTCAAAGAATAATTTAAATCTACTGAGAATATCACTAGATGATCAAATAGATATGTTCATTTTGGCCATGTATTTACATAATTATTAGATTCCAAACATTTTCAGCTCAGGATTCTCTGCTGCAGCACTTGAAGCGAGTTGCCTACCAGTCTGGGTGAAAATGAACATATCTATTTGATCAAATAATCATCTAGTGATATTCTCAACAGCTTTAAATGATTCCTTGACCCAGAAAATTTAGATTTTGACACCAAGATTGACCTTCTAAGTGGCTTAGAAGATATACTGGTTCTCATAGATTTTATATGGCTGCCATCTCCGATCTGCAATCATGATGAAGTGGCTCCTACCAAAAATTGAAACCTATAGTGATAGAGAGCATGTGGAAAAAATGTGGTGCTTTTGTCCAGCGTGTCCCCTTTCTTCCCAAATCTGGTCCTAAGCCGCCGGAATAGTAGAAGCGTTGACACTTCTGTTGAATTTCCAGAAAAACTTCAGGTTTTAGGAGCTTATTTTAAAATCGCCCAGAAGTTTTAAAGGCAGTTTTTAGGCGTCAATGGGTTAAATACACAGTGCACACTGCGAACGTGGTTATAACATCCTGCTGCCCACCATCAGTTGAAGCTCTCCATCTCACCCACAGACCACCTACAATACAACACACTGCAGAAATACCTGAGCACTTCAATCAGATCATCTATGTGTTGTTGTCAGGGGCAACTAATCAAAGTGGGCTTTAGTCCATTGGGATGAGTAGCAAGACTTGAGGGACTTCTTGAAAGGTCAGGGGTCATGTCCATTGTTGAAGTCTGTGGTGTCCATGATTAAACCATGGCCTCGTTAGGGAGAAATTTAAGATCTCATCACCGCCGTCTCCATGAGAAACCCCTGGATCAGTGAGGGAGGAGGAGGAGTCAGATCTTTCCGAGGACCTGCATGACGGCGATGGTGGTGCTCTGGCCGAAGATGAAAGCTCCGCAGAGCAAGGTCACCACCCCCCAGGCCGTCAGCACCACTCTGGACAGCAGGATACAAAAGAGAAACAACTGAAGCATCTCTCAGATCAGCAGGTAGAAAGAATACATCATCTCTTTGGTCTCTCCTGTAGACCAGGAGTCTGCAACCTTTTACTGACAAAAGAGGCATTGTTGGCCAAAATAAGAGAAATTTTCAGATAGAGCCGCAAACCTTATTTTGAATGAAAGTAAAATAGCCTACTAGGTCTAAATTAGTCTACTAACAGGACTAATTGGTCCAAAAATATGATTTTGGAGTATGGAATTGAAAGATAGCTAGAGAAACTAGACTTAAAATTGGCAAATTTATAGTTAAAGGCCTTTTAAGATTTCTGTAAGCTATGATGCACATTTTATTTGACTAATATGTTTTTAAAAATGCTTTCAATAAAAGTACTCAAACCACACTGTGAAATTACTCCACTACAAGTAAAAGTCCAAAACTTAGAAAAGCCTTAAAAGTACAAAAGTACCAGCAACAAAATGTACTTAAACTATCAAAATTAAAGTACTTTTTATGCAGAATGTACCCATATATATTCCAAATATATTACTAGATTGTTTTTTATTGATGCATTTATGTTAGCCGTGTTCTAATTTAGTAAAGATGGGGTTCATTTAACTACTTAATATACTGTTATGAGGGAATCACTTTAAATAGATGTTTTTTTTCATGTTAAAATCGCTAAATGTAGTAATGAGGTATGTGTATTTTACTCATTTGCTAAATCAAAACAAGCATAGAAGACTAATTAACAGTCCAAAGTTTGACTTATCATCATGAAGGACTATTTAGATTATCATAATGCCACCATAAGAGTTTCTTACGTACACAAACACAACTTGTACTGAGAGTTTGGAGCCAAGAATTAAAAAGTTTCTGTCAGAGAAACCTTGAATATTAACAGATTCATTCTAAGAGCAAACAAACGGATTAACCCCGACTTAGTTCTCTATATTTATTCCCTCTCTGGAGTGTTCCTTTAGATTTTTACCCAGACATATATTTACAATGCATTTCCATTTAAATTAAGTCTTTTTCCTCACCTGGTTTTACACGACACCGGCTCAGACTGCATGGCAAACATCAAGCAGAGTCCTGTCCAAACACATCACAGGGTTTAAGGGTTGAAGTATCGCTTTACACATTCAAATCATCGCTCCGAGTGTTAGCGGAGTGTTACCCGGGAAGATGAAGATGAAGAAGGCGCTGATCCCTCCGATGACGCTGATGACCTTGCTGATGTCTGGTACAAACGTGGCGATGAGCAGAGTCACCGTGATCCATAAGACCGTCAGTATGTAGCGGCTGCGGCTTTCAAACTCCGTCGCCACCACGCCGTCTCGCCTCCGCCGCCAGCTCAGCAGGGGGTCCTGGATCACCGACCTGACACGCAGGGAAAGGTGTGTTTTTGATTAACCAGTATGACTAAAGACAGACTCAGCTGGGTCCCATTTCAAAGTTTAAAAGTCTAAAAAAAATGTTTCATTATAAAAATATTTACATGCATTTATAGTTTTGATATATACAGTCATGGAAAAAAAATAGGTACATTTGTACCTTTTGGACAAATACAATGATAACAAAAAATTGCTCACACAAGTTTAATTTGCTGATATCTAGCCATTACTATGGTTTTCTTGATAATAACCAAAATCATTATCAAGAAAACCATGGAAAATGGCTAGATATCAGCAAATTAAATTCTTATGAGCTATTTTTGTTATTATATTTGTCCAAACAAATGTACCTTTAGTTGTACCAAGCATTCAAATGAAGAACAAAATGAAGAAAACAAAAAAAAAGTTTTAACATGCATTTTTTTAATGAAAAAAGGAGTGAATTATCCTCAGTAAACCATGGTCTGTGAGAGGTAAAGAACACCATGGCACTATTGAAATAAAATGAAATAAAACAATGTTTATTGGGATTTTGGATCCACTTTTGGATAATTAAACATGACCCGGGTCAAACTGACCCATGAACATTATTGCTGTTCCTGAGAAACGAACATAACAGGAGGATAAAGTGAAAAAAGAGAACAGTTGAGTCTTTTTTTTAAGTGACATATTTTGTCTGACCTGCCCAGCAGCAGGATGATGGGGTAGATGGTGATGATGGAGATCCCAAACAGCAGCCTGGCGATCAGCATCAGAATGTCATCTCCGGTGTACGACATCAGGATGTCGGCCTTCACGTCCTTTCCAAATGTCAGGTAGCCATAAACCCCTGAAGCCAAACACCAACATGAGCATGCCAACTCTCTCATAACACTGCTGATATTTGTCAAGGATAACATGTTTACCATCTTAGTTCAGGATGTTAGCATGCTGACTTTTCAAATAAGCTTTAAATACAAAGTACTGTGGAGAATGTCGTACATTTTTCAGGTGTTTAAATCTTAATTCTGACCTGAATTAAGATTCTTCCTGAGGTGGAAATTAATCTGTCTGTAATTTTGAGTAAAAATGTCTCAACAACTATAAAATTAAATTTGCCAAATGTCAACCTCATGGTGGGGCAAAATGAAAGGTCATGGGCTCAGCAGAGTCATTATGCCACTGAACGTCTGCAAGGAGAAAACTGCACCAGAGTTGCATTAAAACGGACTAAACTCTGGGTTGTGAAAGCACCTTATTGTTTTTTGCTTGTGGGGGTTTGTTGCATATCTCTCTTTTCTGGCAGATAGCTGAACCTAGCTGTCAAGTAAAAAGTACCTCTGACAGACTTCTCTGTATCAAACCACTTAAATATTTCTATTCCTTCTTGATATTTCCTCTGGTGCCAATCAAAGTTATTAACGAAATAACGAAAACTAGAATTGAAAAAACATTTTTGTTAACTGAATTAAAAATAAAAACTAGAGTTTTTAAAAAAACGATAACTAACTGAAACTATTTTGTGGTTACAAAACTAACTAAAACTAACTAAAATTATAGTGAAAATGTCCTTAGTTTTCGTTTTTGTCAACTTTTTTCATTCATAATTCAGTGTTTGAACATGCAACACATGGTAAATATATTTACTGAGACTGGGATGTTTACACTAGAACCAAAATTCAAAACACCCAGAACTGTAAGAGTTAATAACCTTATTGGGGCTGAGATGGATAATAAAAGCAAATAAACGCGAAATGTATTATGACCACTTTGAATCTCGCACCCAACACCTAGCCCATTACAAAAAAACTAAAACTAACACTAAAACTAATAAAAACTAAACTAAAACTAAGCATTTTCAAAAAATAAAAACTAAACTAAAACTAGCAAACTCACTCTAAAAACTAACTAAAACTAACTGAATTTGAAAACAAAAATTCACAACGAAATTAAAAAAACTAAAACTAATGAAAAATCCAAAACTATTATAACCTTGGTGCCAATGTTGCCGTGGAAATGTGCCGAGACAAACTGGATGTATTCTAATGATGGAGGAGTGGGTGGAGGAGAGGGTGAAGTAGAGCTCCTCTGACCTGTGAGGGAGTAGATGACCAGACAGAAGATCATGGAGACCACGGAGATGAAGACCCAGTGAGAGAGCCGCTGGTTCTCCATGCTGCTGTAGATGGCGATGGATGCCTCGTGGCACTGCAACAAACAAGGCAAGGTGATTGGAGCTTATTGCAAAAGTTGATATTGCATTAACCCATTTAAGGCGGGAAAGCATCACCGCATTTCTACCATTAAAACCGGGAGCTCTGTTGCGTCACTCTACCATTAAGGCCGGGACAGCGGATATGTCATTTTGTAGTATTTGTATTTTTTTCCACCTATTTTCGGTCTCTTGGCCAATGAAATGCATCAGAATCATGATCAGAATACATGTGGGAGTGTTACAATGCATCATGGGACTTTTCCAGAACTTTAAATCATGGAGGAAGACGACTATAGCGGAGGAGCTCAGCAGGAAGTGACGGAAGAGATCTGATGAAAACAGCGCCGATGATTTTATTGCTGATCTGGACTTTGAACCCTCGGAACCAATCGACCGGCATTTATGGATGAGGAATATGTTTTTAGACGACATATTTTCACCAAAGAACAGACAAATTTGTGGCCATCTGGAGATAATATTATTAATAATATATTAATATTGATAATAATAATAATTGATTGTGATGATGATATAAGAAATCATGACTGTTTATGTCTTGTATTACTTTATGCATCGTTGAGTACCCTGAAAAGTGCAATATATAAAATGTATTATTATTATTTATTATTATGATAATTTATTTATTTTTATTACAGTAGGCTAATGAGAACTATGTCTATTTCTTCCAATGGTCATATCATGTTTGCATCTTGCTAATGGGCATGTATTAGTATTATGCATAGGATTTTTTATTCAGACAAATGTAACATTTGCTGAGTTTGTTGAAGGTTTGGACAAATAAACTCAACTTCTCATGAAAGCCACGAGTATAAGCTCTCAAATACTTTTTGAATTTCATTTCTATCTGCTACAGAGGCTGAAAAATCTTCTGTTGAATTTCCAGAAAAACTTCAGGTTTTAGGGGGTTCTTTCAGAATCGCCCAGAGGTTTTACAGGCATGTTTTTCCAGGCATTTTAGGCCTTAATGGGTTAAAAGTGAGAATAAAGTGATCTGTGGCAGATCAACTAGGGAATGTTTGATAGTCAGACAGACTGTGTGTGGATCTCTCATCCTCTGAAGCTCTCAGTGATCCAGAGGTCTGAGTATCTCTGATCTCTGCTGCTGTGATGAACTGAGATGAGATAGGGAATTAAATGAAGGCTATGGGCTCCGGGTGCTACAATGAGGTGACTTAAACCATCACAGAGGTCACCATACAGACTCTTGTCCCCTCTTGATCCGGGCTGCCATCGTTCCCCGGTTTTAAATCTCACTTCCACCTCTGGAGCCCTCCCCTCCTCCGCTCCTCTCCCCATCTCATCAGCTTTCTTTTCAACCCTTTGCGGCGCAATCACTCACCCTGAGGGAGCGTGTCTGTCTGTGTCTGTGTGTGTGTTTGCGGGAGAGGACATGCATCAGTCCGCTCCTACTTTCACCTCCTTTTATTAGATCCTGCCAGCATCCCTCAGGGGTTGCCTTGGCAACTTGGGAAGTTACACATCAGGCTGTCTTGCTTTAGATTGACAGAAAGATCTTTTTCTCCCCCGTACTCGACCCTGCTATTAAATATGAAAAGCTCACTCTGCAGAGATCCTGCGGAGCTCAGCGGCGCCGGGCTGCTGACCTTTACAACACTTTAACACATACACACTCAGGAGAAAGTCCAGCTGCTTAGGATTATTGAGAAAACCCACTCTGTATCAGAGTCTGGTCAGTCACATCAGAGAAAATCACTGCTTGATGCCATGCAGATAGGTTTGGTTTCCTTTGTTTTCTTTGAAAAATCTGCATACAACACAGTGGAGGTGAATTTTATTTGTTGAATAGCTGACTTATGTAGCCATGACAGTTAACCCTCTATAGTAGCTGTTCTCAACCTTGGGGTCGGGAGCCCAATTGGGGTCGCAAGATGATTTCTGGGGGTCACCAAATCATTTTGGAAGTCAGCTCTGTCTCCACTGTGTTAAAGTGTTCATGTGTTAATGTGTTTTAGTCTTTTTGGTCATTTAATGTCTTTTTTGGTCATTTTGTGTCTTTTTTTGATCATTTTGTTTCTTTTTTGGTCATTTTGTCTTTTTTTGGTCATTTTGTGTCTTTTGGGGTCATTTGGTTTCTTTTTTTGGTCATTTTGAGTCTTTTTTGGTCATTTTGTGTCTTTCTTTGGTCATTTTTTGTCTTTTTTGGATCATTTTGTTTCTTTTTTGGGGTCATTTTGTCTTTTGGGGTCATTTGGTGTCTTTTTTTGGTCATTTTGAGTCTTTTTTGGTCATTTTGTGTCTATTCTGGTCATTTTGTGGTCATTTTGTTTCTTTTTTTGGGTGATCTGAACTGTGCGTGTGAGATTGTGTTCAGTGAGCGGGGGTCGCGGACAACATGCATGTTAAATTGGGGGTCGCGACTCAAAAAGGTTGAGAACTACTGCTCTATGGTACGGTGTTGCCCTCAAGCAACATACCCATTTTTGGCCTCTCAAATTTCTACAATGCCTGTTTTCAATTGATGCCATACTTTAAAAAAAAGAGGGAAGAGTATAGGGAACCAATAGCAATGCTTTAATTTGTCACATGACCTCCAGGAGGCCATATTGAAACCCTATTTTGCAGACTTCTCCAAAGGAAACAACTTTGCCATTTTGCGCCACAAAATATGACTCAAAACGTCATTTTGTGGCCCTTTTCCATCTGGAAAAAAAATATTCCCACTGATAGGTGAGTAAACCTTAATTTTTTGATAGTTTCATACACTTCGACTGTTCAAGACATTCATTTCAATGGGTCGTTGATTTAATGCCTTTTAAATTTAAAATGTTATGTATTGCACCCTGTTGAAGCAACTGTATCTTTTACACGTTTTTTTAAATACATTATGTTAGAATTAATTTAAAAACTCTCTTTTTCAGATTTGCACTGTTATGGTACAATGTTGCCTACAAACAACAAACCCCAAAAACTTCCGAAATGTTTTTTTCAGATTATGTTTATTGAGTCTATTATAAGACAAAAAACACTGCAAACATTTTTTTCCTAACTGGCATCATAATGTGTACCATAGAGGGTTAACAATACTTCACACAAATATAATCAACAGTTTCCATGGTGACCACCCAACATTAGAGTCAACAATTCCATAATGTGGTCCTGAGTTATGGCGTTGAATAATCCTTTTAAATATTTATGAGATATTGTGCCATAAAAAAACTTATTACATAAAAGTGAGTTTCATGAATTTATTTGATAGGTTTTCCATCTTATTGTTTTTATTTTATTTTATTCTATTCTCTGTATCGTCGTCCTTTTACGATGTAATCTCGTATCTGAGATTGTCTTGTAATGCCGTCTTTTATCATTTCAATGTAAAAATTGTTTTCTTAGGCATAATCTTTGCTCTGTTGGCATCATTCTCCTTTGTGATTAAATGCTCTCTTTTAAAGAGAAGCTGCTATTTTTAAAAGGGTGCTATAGAGATGATAATAAATTATAAATTATTATTATTATTATTATTATTATAAGCATATGGATTCTTGAGGTATAGCCAAAAAATAAAAAATAAAATATATATATATATATATTATTTAAATGTGATATGGATTTTGACCATATCGGATATATCGATATAGTTAAAAATATATATATTTATTTATTTATTTATTTATTTATATATAAATGCTGCCCTTACTAGGGTTTGTCATATTTAGTTCTTTTGTAATGTTCATTATTCTTTACTCATATAAATATATTTATTTCAGAAAAAGATTGGCCTATTTTATTTCACAGGCTATTTTTATTTAAGATATTTTTTATTTAAATGTGCACTATATGGAGCTTTGATTTGGGGGAAAAAGGTACTCCTGTTATACAGTATTTATGTTCACTTGAATATATGGTTTCAATAAAACTACTTGTGACATGTCAGATTTGACTGAACATTTGCTTTCACTTTGCGATAAAAATATCGGGATATATTGTATATCGTATATTGATATTCAGCCTAAATATATTGGGATATGACTTTTGGTCCATATCGTCCAGCCCTACTTTAGACCACTAAAACATTTTTTTTTATTCCTTCGCGTGATCACTAATAACCGTCAACATAGCGGGACATTTGCGGGACCGCACTATTATAGGGCCTCGACTTTTTCCGTCTGAAAAAACTTTTTGCAAAACTTTATGAACCTCCCACCAGAATGGATTCAATGATGCACAATACCAAAATATGTGAAAATTATTTTCTTGGAGGAGCTGGTGTAGTGCCTCTGTTGAACTAGGGTCATGAAATACCTAATGAAGTCTTTCTAGCAGAACTGACAGAGTGTAATCTTAATCTAAGAGTAACAGACTGTATTCTTAGTTTAAGTATTCAGGTTCTAGTGGGTAACTTCTGACTCAAATTTTTGGAAGAACGTTCTGCCATCGCCTGGCTCTTTGAACCGGAATATCAGACCACTAAAATCTAATCAAATCATCCTTAAATCCATGTGGAATTCAGTGCTAAATTTGAAGACATTCCCTTCAGGCATTGTTGAGATATCGCGTTCGAGAGAATGAGACGGACAGAGAGACAGACCAACAAAAGGAAAATCAGCCACAGCTGTCTCCGTCTCTCTCTCTCTCGGTTGCTTGCTGTGTTTCTGAAAACATAGTGGCGGTGGATGAGAGACTGCAGAACGAGCTGATTGAAATAATGCTTTTCCACATGTTTCTACTCCTTTAACCCTTTGATGCACAACATGGGTCTAAAGTGACCCGACTGAGTTTTTATGTTCGATATCTTTGCAATAAATTATTTTCATCATTCAGTTTTCCAGGTTTTCCTCAAATAACATGTTTTGATCATCATACATCCTAATTTTGTTTTCCTTTATTCATTTTTCAATAAAATCTCTTTTTGTGTCACTACTCCTCTAATGCACAACATGGGTACTAATTTAGCTAACTTATTGGCTAAGTATTTAGCTAAGTAGCTTGCTAAGCTAACTACTTAGCTAACTTCTTGGCTAAGTAGCTTGCTAAGCTAACTACTTAGCTAACTTCTTGGCTAAGTAGCTTGCTAAGCTAACTACGTAGCTAACTTATTTGCTAAGTATTTAGCTAAGTAGCTTGCTAAGCTAACTTCTTAGCTAACTTATTGGCTAAGTAGCTTGCTAAGCTAACTACTTAGCTAACTTCTTGGCTAAGTAGCTTGCTAAGCTAACTACTTAGCTAACTTCTTGGCTAAGTAGTTACCTTAGCAAGTTACTTAGCCAAGTAGTTAGCCATGTAATGATACAAAAATGTTTTTTCTTCATAAAGTATGAGAGGCAAAATGGAAATAATTATCTGTTGTTATAAAAAACAAGATATTTAAAGAATACTTGGAAAATTAAATCATAAAATAAGTTGATATCAAAAGATAGAGCGCAGAAACACACAGCAGCATTAAATAACATGAAGGGAATGAATGCGGGTCATTTTTGACCCATGTTGTGCATTAGAAGGGGGGTATAAATAACACCAAAACTTAAAAACAGCTCTTATAAAAGAACCATTAACGCCTGAGTACAATAATACTGTAATATTTAGGCAGCGGGCCCATTTTCTGCCAGGTTTCTACACCCATCCCTTCCACCGCTATCTGCAGCTCGCTCATTAACAGTTTAGATCCTGTTTGTTAAATCGGTAAACATGTTGGTGTTTCTGCTGTGCTGGAACAGTTCCTGGCACAGTTGTTGTTTTCTCTCTGACAGCAGATTTTCACTCCTTCAGGTGTTGCTGTTCCAAACAGCTACCGACACATTTACCTTCAGATGTGGCTGCTGTAACATCGCCAGACTCCTCCACAATGCTGCACTCAACAATGTGGCACATGGAGTACAGACGTCTTGTTTTTCTGCTGTAATGTGCAGTGGTGGAATGTAACTAAGTACATTTACTCAAGTACTGTACTTAACCCTTTGATGCACAACATGGGTCTAAAGCATGGGTCTCAAACTCGTGGCCCGCGGGCCAATTGAAATGAATGTTTAATGTGAGTTTTAGTTTTTAGTCATTTTGTGTATTTTTAAAAAATAATTTTGTGTCTTTTTTGGTAATCCTGTGTATTTTTTGGTCATTTTGTCTCTTTTTTTGGTCAATTTCTGTCTTTTTTAAGTAATTTAGTTTTTTTCTGTCATTTTGTGTCTTTTTTAAGTAATTTAGTTTTTTTCTGTCATTTTGTGTCTTTATAAAGTAATTTAGTTTTTTTCTGTCATTTTGTGTCTTTTTAAAGTAATTTAGTTTTTTTCTGTCATTTTGTGTCTTTTTAAAGTAATTTAGTTTTTTTCTGTCATTTTGTGTCTTTTTTAAGTAATTTAGTTTTTTTCTGTCATTTTGTGTCTTTTTAAAGTAATTTAGTTTTTTTCTGTCATTTTGTGTCTTTTTAAAGTAATTTAGTTTTTTTCTGTCATTTTGTGTCTTTTTAAAGTAATTTAGTTTTTTTCTGTCATTTTGTGTCTTTTTTAAGTAATTTAGTTTTTTTCTGTCATTTTGTGTCTTTTTAAAGTAATTTAGTTTTTTTCTGTCATTTTGTGTCTTTTTAAAGTAATTACATTTTTTTCTGTCATTTTGTGTCTTTTTAAAGTAATTTAGTTTTTTTCTGTCATTTTGTGTCTTTTTTAAGTAATTTAGTTTTTTTCTGTCATTTTGTGTCTTTTTTAAGTAATTTAGTTTTTTTCTGTCATTTTGTGTCTGTTTTTGGTCATTTTGATGCTGCCTCCAGCGGCCCCCAGGTAATTTGAGTTTGAGACCCCTGGTCTAAAATGACCCGACTGAGTTTTTAATTTTCTATTTCTTTGCAATAAATTAATTCCATCATTCAGTATTCCAGGTTTTCCTAAATCAACTTGTTTTTGATCACCATACATCCTAATATTTTGTTTTCATTTCTTACTTTTTGAATAAAAACCCTTTTTGTATCACTACTCTTCCAATGCACAGCATGGGTCAAAAATTTCATTATGGGGGTATTGTGTGTATAATTTTAAGGAAAAATGAATTTAATCAATTTTGGAATAAGGCTGAAACATAAAAAAATCTTTAAAATGCAACTTCTCATTTGTTTTGATCACCACAAATTAAATTCCATTTGCCTCCATTGTTTTGAGCTTGTGAAGGAAAGTGTTTCCTGTCATGGTGGGGCATGAAGTAGGCGGCGACCTACTTGGTATTCAAGACGCAAGGCATTGTGGGAAGTCAAACTGTTATATATACTTAACTCTGATAACAACATGTGAGAGGGGAACGTGTCAATAAGTGAGCTCTGTCCTGATGTGATGTATAGGGCAGGAAGTTTAGGGCCACATTGCCACTTTGTTGCTTTGTAAAATAACCATCTGGGATTTTAAACTAGGTTTATATTGGAGTATTGTATTGTAAATTGTTTGTATTGGAGAGCTGAGTACTCATTCACCCATTAACTTTGTGCAGAGACAGAAATCAATCTTAAAGACATACCTGACAAAAACTGCAAAACACAAACTATCTGCAAGGCTGGGATGGATAAAAATATGTTTTCTGTAATTGTGGTTAATTTCATTCTTCATTGCTTGCATGTGACCATATATAAAAGGGATTTCCCAGCTTTTTTTGTCTTCAATTTTGCAGCCATACATGAAGCATGCATGCATTAACCCTCCCACACACAGCTGCACACTCAGCGCCTCCAGCCTCACCACAGCATGATGTTCAGACACGTTAACCAGCATCGAACATGAACACGTTTGAAATGGTTTTACTCACTTGGAAACCGAAGCAGATGGTCGGGATGACGCTGAATGTGGAGGCCCAGGAGCTGATCCTGCACACACACACACACACAAACAAACACACACATGAACATACACACACACGAACACACACACACACACAAACACACACACGCGAACACACACACGCGAACACACACAGAAGGAGACACACACACATGAACATACACACACACGAATGAACACGAACACACACACACACGAACGAACACACACGAACACACACAGACACGCACACACACACACGAACGAACACACACACACACACACACACACACATGAACATACACACACACACGAACACACACACACACACACACGAACATACACACACACGAACACACACACACAGGAGGAGACACACACATGAACATACACACACACGAACGAACACGAACACACACACACACGAACACACACACACATGAACACGAACACACACACACACGAACACACACACACGAACACGAACACACACACACACACACACACACACGAACACACACACACACACACACACAGGAGGAGACACACACAAGAGTCATTTTTCTGAAGTTCACAAATGCCAGGAGAAGAAGAAGAAATAAGCTATTATTAGGGCTCCATTCATAATGCCGTGGCATTTAGAGACACTTCACCATAGAGTTCATCTGTCAATCAGAGCGCTCGGCTGACAAGAGCAGCCGAGGTAAGTCAGCGAGCCAGACAGAAGAGAGTTAACAGTGACACGAGCCGGCACAACACTTTCATCTGCTCTGTCTGTCCTAGTGGCCTGAATTCAAGCTGATTTATGGATAAGACGCATGACTCGGATTTCCTGGAGCAACCTCATTAGAGGAACTTGCTGTGGTGATTAACGGTTTTCATGGCATAGAAAGGAAAAGTTTGACACATTAGGGAGAACAGTTATTTTCTTTCTTTTGAAGTTTGAATAAAACGATGCACACACTCCTCCAGTATCTGTTTGTTAAATATGGAGCTACAGCCAGCAGTTAGACAGTTAGCTTTGCTTTGGTGACGAGTCCAAACTCTGTTCAAACTCAGGTAACAAAGTCCACCCTACACACTAATTAACGCCATATCTTGGTCCTTAATTCCATATAAAAAGTTCCACTTCCAGCAATTTTTCACTGCAAGATATACAGTCAATATAATAGTGGTCTGTTTAAAAAGGTATGTAAAGCCCAAAAACCTTATTTATTTCCAACACTACACATTCACTGCTAGAACTTGGTTGATCACATGGAATTTTTAATTGATCTGTGTATTTTTTTTAAAAATTGTATCTATCTGCGTATCAGTACGTCAATAAGCCAATGAGCTGTGAATTAAGTTGGATAAAACTTCAGTTTGCAAACTCAAAGTTGCAATAATAATTATAAAACACACAGAAATACAAGATTAATTTAAGTAAAACTAGCTTTCTGTATCAAACCTTGCTAGAATTAATTACTAGGTTTAATTTTATACAAAACTTATTTAAACAAAAAAAAACACTTAAATATGTAAGGTTACTGTAAAAACTAACCTCATATAATTTCTACCACAAACAGTGATTGATCTGATAAGTTATGTTGGATATTATTTTGAACACAACTGTAAGTCCTGCTCCTCTATAGAAACATCATAATCATGGCTGGAACTATGTCTTTTGTGCAATATATCCGGGGAAAATAGCTTACATTGAATTTATTTGACAATTTCTTTTTCTAAAAATGGAATAAAAATATTGGCAAATCAATTTTATATATATATGTACACTACTGGTCAAAAGTTTTAGAACACACCAACTTTTCCAGAATTTAATTAAATTATGCAGTTTAATGTCTCAGTGTACTCTGAAATTAATGCACATTTGCAACATTTAAAATTCTTTATTGAGCATGATAGTGTTTTGAAAGTTAAAAAAAGATTCAAAATCACATTTTATGTTGGACTAAAGGACTAAAAAAAGACACAAAATGACAAAAAAAAAAGACAAAGACAAAAAAAAAGACACCAAAAGACACAAAACGACTAAAAAAAAAAACACAAAATGACCAAAAAAAGACACAAAATGACTTACAAAGACATGAAAAGAATTAAAAAATGGACAAAATAGCCCGAGACTCCATAGAGTTAAGTTGTTAACCCATTTCTTGTTCCCTGAAAAAGGCCTACTTGTATAATTCTGAAATGTACATTATATTTTACCTTTTTTTATTTACCTCTGGCAGTTCACCACTTACCTTTGGACCCTTTCAAGCTGTTCATTTGACTTGAACTGCTTGAATTTCAATAAAAAACTGGAAAAATTGGGGTGTTCTAAAACTTTTGACCGGTAGTGTACATATTGAACTTTTATATTTTTGCAGCCTGCAGTTCAGCCCAATGTGTCATGCTGCACTGAGGAGCGCAGAATTCATTGTTTTTACAGCCTCTTATTAATAAAAATTGTTTATTTTTGGCTAAATTTTAAATATGACATGGAGAATAAAGTGAATGATGAAACATCACAATTTTCATCTTAGATTTTATTCCTTTTTCTGCCAAACGTTTTTCACACACGAGCAATTCAAGTATTCGGTAAGCAATGATGTCTGCAGGTTTTGTCTATGAAAACATTTTTTTCAGTGAAAACGTAATTTTCAAAACAGAGGCATGTTTTTGGGATTCAGATGGTTTAACAGAAATAAAACAAAAATATAACTGCTGACAATGAATGGGTTAACTACAGCAGCCATCATTTACTACAGTCCTGATGGAACCAATTTTCCTGCCACTCCACACATCTACTCAACATCACTAGCCATTGTTACCGGGAGAGAAAATAGAGTGTTTGGAGCCCTGGATTCCATTATTTGTCCCACTCACACACACACACACATACATACCCACTAGTGTAGAGGGGGGTGACGTGAACCAGAACAGAAGGCATGGTGTGGTATTTGATGATGATTGCAACGGTCAGGTAGGTTGCAGCCAGAGTGCCGAGGACACTGTGAGAGACGGAGACAAAGCTCTGGTTCAGACGGACGAACAGCAAGACATTTAAGTCAGAGTGCAACGGATGAGCGGGTGACTGCACGCCACGGGTCAGCACCTTTAATACGGCCACGTCAGCCGCTCATTTATCCACATACACACCAGCAAGACTGGGACAAAGACTACTATCCTCAGCATGCACAAAATACATAGAGATGTTAAGACAAAAAAATAAAATCATCTTGAAAAATGACTTCAGACTGTTTTCAGGCACTTTCACTGATGGGTGCAGTAAGGTTTGGTCAAAGGTGTGCTCTATCAACCAATAGTGATGTCATATATATACTGTATATATATGACATGGTGACCTGTCATGTCAGCTGATGAGATATCCCAGTTCTCCATGTTGGTGTTTAAAGCCTGATTTCCACCGGGCGCGTTACTGCAGCGTCACATCAGCGCTGCGTTCGCCGTTGCAAATAGGTAACACTCTAATCAATGAGAGCGTTTCCACCGGGCGCGTAGCGTAACGTTACTGCAGCGTCGCGTCAGCGTCTCTACGCAGCATTAGGTAGGACTTCTATTTCTCCGCGAGACGCTGCCAAACCGCGTGAATCTCAACAGAGCAGATCGCACCAGACAGGAAGTCCGACTCAGAATCAGCGTAAAACACTTCCGCCCCTTTCAAAATAAAACACAATACGCAGTTCATGCAGCCTTAAACTACTTCACATCAACATTATGTTATGACCGGGGCACCAGATCAGCAATCAATCAATCAATCAAAGGGTCTCAGAGGATCGGAGACACGGACGACAAGAGACTGATTGTTGAAGTGGAACATCATACAATCATTTATGACATAAGATATTGTTTTTATAAGGATAGATGGTCAGATCAACAGATCTTTCACCTCAGAGAAGCAAAGTAAGTTGGTTGTTGTTGTTGTTGTTGTTTACTTTATACACACAGTTTATCCATAGACTGTATAAATAGAGTTTAGAGTTTATCACGGGATCTTGCGGTCTCCCGTATGGTCAGGATTATCGCGTGTATACGACCGGCTCGCTAAGCTGACGTGCTGCTGCTGTAACGCGCCCGGTGGAAATCCCCAGTAAGAGTTTAAATATGTGTCAGTTTTCAATTTAATATGCAGTGCTTAACAAATTTTATTAGACCACCAGTCATAAACATGAAAAAACAAATATTTTAGAAATCTTTCAAATGTTTTTATTTTTTTTTTAATTGTTATTGTTATTTATTTGGCAAATAAAGTGAATTCACCTTTTTATATTCAAATATGAGACAGCTCACTGGGCTTCTCTGAGAAGTCAGAAATAATCAAGC
This sequence comes from Centropristis striata, assembly GCF_030273125.1. Taxonomy (NCBI): domain Eukaryota; kingdom Metazoa; phylum Chordata; class Actinopteri; order Perciformes; family Serranidae; genus Centropristis; species Centropristis striata. The sequence continues at coordinate 2,943,874 of NC_081522.1, forward strand.
ATAATATTCAACCACTAAAACTCATTTTTCTGTCCAGGAATGCAAGTAAATAACTGTAATTTGGCTTCTTAAAGGAACACTCCACCGTTTTTTCATATTAAAACATGTTATTCGGGTAAGTAAGACGAGTTGATACAGACCTCTTGCGTCTCAATGCGTGCACTCAATCGCCCTGGCGCGCGGAGCTACTTGGCTAGCACTTAGCTTAGCCCAGTTCATTCATTAGGATCCAAACAGATGGACAGTTAGAAGCGACCAAACTCCTCCACGTTTTCCCTATTTAAATACAGCTACACGAGTAGTTAAACGACCAACCACCAGTAATATCATCACTCCTGACGGAAGTGAGAGGGAGCGGAAGTGATGATATTACTGCGCCGAGTCGAAGTGCTCCCAAGTGCTATTCCGCCATACATTATAGTTCTCCTTTTTATCCGCTTAGAAAAGCGCCACGTTTTATTTTGTGTCGCCATACTTGGTCGTTTAACTACTCGTGTAGCTGTATTTAAATAGGGAAAACGTGGAGGAGTTTGGTCGCTTCTAACTGTCCATCTGTTTGGATCCTAATGAATGAACTGGGCTAAGCTAAGTGCTAGCCAAGTGGCGCCAGGGCGATTGAGTGCACGCATTGAGACGCAAGAGGTCTGTATCAACTCGTCTTACTTGACCGAATAACATGTTTAATATGAAAAAACGGTGGAGTGTTCCTTTAATAAAGAAATAATAATGAGAAATAATAATGTGCTTTACTGTTTTTACAGGGTTTTTTTGGGGGTAAAACAGTAAATTTGAAAATTCATGGATAACAATAAGAATCGGATTTTAGCATTAGAAACATTTTGGTTAAAGAGCTTCTACATACTGGTGCATTAACCATTACAGAAACAAAACACAATATTTTGGTAATTACTCACGTTGTTAATTTAGGACACTGGGGCATAAACTGGTGGTCTAATACATTTGTAAAGCACCATTTGTCTCAAAGGATTAGCAAATTATTGCATTTAGTTTTTTTAACGTTTTAGACAACATCTCAACTTTGTTTTTGGTTCTACATTAAGTCACCAAATGTATAAGTTATCAGCTTGTGATGACCATGAGCACAACATGTGATAATGATAATAAATAAATTTTATTTCTAATGCACTTTTTATCAGCAGATCTCAAAGTGCTTAACAAGTGAAATAATTTTAAAAACTACTCAATAGAGGTTAAAAAGTCGGTTTCAAGTTTATCATTTGTAGGCCTTTAAAATAAAAAAGTTTTCAGTGATGGCAAATATGGCTGGTAGTTTTTGTTCCATCTTGTTCTCAACCAAAGGCTTGAATTAATAAAAACATCTCCATCCAAATTATTTTTTTAAAAATGCAGCTTTTATACCAAATCTACACTCAAACTATTATAAAATTTTGATCAAATGTGGAAAAATGATACAATCAAAAACACTTACAATCCAAAATGATCAAACTGACAAACATGCTGTTCTGCTATGTCTGTTTTCTAAACCATGTGTGGACAAACTTGAATGTGCTGAGACTGCAACATGTGACATGAGACAGCTGACCTGATGTATTTCTGGATGCTGATCTCTTTGGGGATGGACAGCGGCAGGATGAGGAGGACGCAGAGCAGCACCAGGCTGAAGCGCTGGTCCGTGTACACGTGGTACGGCATCTCTGACTCCGGCAGACCAGTGATCAGCTCGTACAGTGAGCCGCACACTGACAGGAACACACAGAAGGAAAGAGTTAGGAACAGGGATGCTGGATAGATCTTATTTTCTGACTAATATCTGACCCTCTGTCAGCTGTTTGACAGTCTGACACGCTCTGAGTTAGTAGGATGGCTGATTTAACCTGCATGCCCTAATCCAGTAGTTCTCAACCTTTTTGAGTCGCGACCCCCAATTTAACATGCATGTTGTCCCGCGACCCCCGCTCACTGAACACAATCTCACACGCACAGTTCAGATCACCCAAAAAAGAAACAAAATGACCCAAAAAAGACACCAAATGACCAACAAAATGACCAAAAAAGACACAAAATGACCAAAAAGACACAAAATGACCAAAAAAAGACACAAAATGACAAAAAAAAAAGAAACAAAATGACCCAAAAAAGACACCAAATGACCAATAAAATGACCAAAAGACACAAATTGACCACAAAGTCATCAAAAAAGACACAAAATGACCAAAAAAGACAAAATTACCAAAAAAGAAACAAAATGACCAAAAAAGGAAACAAAATCACCAAAAAAGGAAACAAAATCACCAAAAAAAGACAGAAAATTACCAAAAAAAGTCACAAAATGACCAAAAAACAGACAAACTCAGTTGATACGATGAATTTTGGACAAATAATGAAGCAGACAACAACTAAAACATCTCTCTGTCTGTGCATATATTTATTTATTTTTGTAACTTCAGCTTCAAGCCAGAGACTCCTTGTAAAGTAATAACTTGCTAATTTGGGATTTGTCAGAAAAGACACAAAATTACCCAAAAAAGAATCAACTTGACCAAAAAATTACATAAAATTAAGCAAAAAAGGACTCAAATTGACCACAAAATTACAAAAAATGACCAGAAAAAGACACAAAATAACCAAAAACACACAAAATGACCAAAAAAAGAAACAAAATGACCAAAAAATTACATAAAATTAAGCAAAAAAGGACTCAAATTGACCACAAAATTACAAAAAATGACCAGAAAAAGACACAAAATAACCAAAAAGACACAAAATGACCAAAAAAAGAAACAAAATGACAAAAAAAAGACACAAAATGACCAAAAAAAGACAAAATTACTAAAAAAAAACTAACACAAAATGGGCAAAAAAAGACACAAAATGACCAGAAAAGACACATAATTACTAAAAAAAAAAAACACAAAATTGGCAAAAAAGACATTAAATGACCAAAAAGACAAAAACACATGAACACTTTAACACAGTGGAGACAGAGCTGACTTCCAAAATGATTTGGCGACCCCCAGAAATCATCTCGGGACCCCAATTGGGGTCAGGACCCCAAGGTTGAGAATAGCTGCCCTAATCAATATAGTGGCATGTGTCAAGTAGCGTTGCCCCCCAGCAGAAGAACTGAGCTTAAAGCACAACCTGCTGCTGCAAAAGGAAGTAGTGTTGGTAGGCTTCTGAGTCCTAAATGTATTAAGATCAGCCCCGAGGCTCCATAGAGACAGAGTGAGTCACTCTCTGAAGACCTGAAGACCAGCAGGGGAAAACAAACACTCATCACACATCACTCTCCATTGACTTTGTATTGAATGAAGGAGCCTCTTTGACCATTTTGTCCCCTAGCAAAAAAAAAAAAAAAAAAAACAGAAATTTCTATAAGCTGCTGTGTAGTGAAATGCACTACCAACAAGTTAAAAGAACCCAGAAGCAAGTTAAAATCAGGTTAACCGAAAAACTGAACTTTTAAAGGTCTATTTATATTTATTAGTTTATATTTTATAATGCTGTTGTAAAAAAAAAATAAATAAATAAAAAACTCATGGCACCCATCCCCCTTTCTACCACTGTTCCATGTGCATTTGTTGTCAACAGAGCCGGCAGAGCAAGATACTGAAATTGCTCCCGATGTTGCGTTCATCAGTGAGAATGAATTCCCAATGGTGGCAGGTGGCACCATTTAGGGTAGCCTCTGCCACCAGTATGAATGTGTGTGAAAGGGTGAATGAGCGCAGTCTGGAGTGTAAAGCGATTTCGACTAGAAAAGCGCTGTATAAGTGCAGGTCCATTTAACATTTACCATACAGTACAGGCCAAAAGTTTGGACACACCTTCTCATTCAATGCGTTTCCTTTATTTTCATGACTATTTACATTGTAGATTCATCAAAACTATTAATGAACACATGTGGAATTATGTACTTGCATATATATATATATATATATATATAGAGCAAGGATATAGTGGAGGCTCTGTCTTTTATGCATATATATATATATATATATATATATATATATATGCATAAAAGACAGAGCCTCCACTATATCCTTGCTCTGACCCTAGACTATAGATCCAGAAACTTAATTTCCTCATCTTGATTGCCTACTTACAAAAAAACTAAGGGGAAATGGTCCAATGACTGTGCAAGATGGGCGGCCATTTGATACAAATGAGAAGGTCAAAAACTCAAAATTTCATTTGGGAACCATTTTTTTTGGACCTAGCACCCTTGAAATAAGTAAAGTAGGCCGGTTACTGACTTGTACCCATAAATGCTCCTCACTTTCACTTTTTGGACAATTCCATCTAGACTATGTGGTCAAGAGCTCTCTTCCTCTCCCTCACCTCCTCTGCCGACAACTGTATCTTAGGTCATTTTGGTGACTCAGCCATGACGATGTAATAGTATCAAAATGAACAGCTTGTTCTTATAGCCATCCATTGTGGCTATCTGGTGCTTGAGAGTGGTGTGTGTATGTAGAATTGCTTTTAAGCTTTTCCTTTTCTCGCTTCATGCTAGACTCTCCAATCCTCCAATGCAGGGGCAAAAAAAAACACATCTTGCAAGGCTGGTTTTCCACCAGGGGGGGCAGTGAAGGACAACATTTGTGCCAAAACAGGTCACTTTACCATCACATTGCTTTTTATAAACTAGTCATCAATTAAAAAGTTGAAAAAGCTGCATAGTTCTGCTTTAAAAGAGGACAAAAGTGAATATTAGCCAACATTAGCTTGCTAACATGAGCTTCCTAACGGCTAACTTGTCATTTCTGGTAGACATAGATTTAAACATTATTATTTTAGATTTTATTTGAGCTATAAACAGACATTTTCTTGGCATTTCAGCCCATGGTTGATTCTTAATCTGTATAGTATTTTGTCCTCTTAAAAGTTTTTTTTTTTTCTTGGTTCGGCAGTTTATAAAAACGTAGTTCTGGGTTCTTTTACATGTTGGTAGTACATCTTGCAAAACAGCAGCTTTTCATAATTTTTGTGGGGTTTTTTTGCTCGCAGCCAAAATTGTCAAGGTGGCTCCATCTTTCAATAGAAACTCGGTAGAGAGTGATGGATTTTTTTAGCTTGTTTGTCTCGATTAGCGGCTCTCCTCCTCTCTCTCTGTGAACAGGCAATCTAGAGAAGTCACTCCCTAGTAATACATCCATATTACACCCTTGTATGTGTGGACAAGGCCTGAGTGTCTTTTTTCCCCACATTTAGCTAAATGTTAGCGATAATAGCTGACATTAGCTAACGTGAGCGTTTATTACAGCAGACGAGCAAAACGTGGGCTGAAAGTAAACTTTAACCAGCCAGGTTCTATGTGGAAAAACAACAGCACAGAGAAATAGACTGGTGTTCTTTAGGCCAGTAGTTCTCAACCTTTTTGAGTCGTGACCCCCAATTTAACATGCACGTTGTCCGCGAACCCCGCTCACTGAACACAACCTCACACACACAGTTCAGATCACCCACAAAGAAACAAAATGACCAAAAAAAGGAAACAAAATGACCAAAAAAGACACAAATTGACCACAAAATGATCAAAAAAAGAAAGAAAATGACCAAAAAAAGACAGAAAATTACCAAAAAAAGGAAACAAAATGACTAAAAAAGACACAAATTGACCACAAAATGATCAAAAAAGACACAAAATGACCAAAAAAGGAAACAAAACTACCAAAAAAGACACAAAATGACAAAAAAAGACACAAAATGACAAAAAAGAAACAAAATTACCAAAAAGACAGAAAGTGACCAAAAAAAGACAGAAAATGACCAAAAAAGACAGAAAATGACCAAAAAAGGAAACAAAATGACTAAAAAAGACACAAATTGACCACAAAATGATCAAAAAAGACACAAAATGACCAAAAAAGGAAACAAAATTACCAAAAAGACAGAAAATGACTAAAAAAGACAGAAAATGACCAAAAAAAGGAAACAAAATTACCAAAAAAGACACAAATTGACCACAAAATGATCAAAAAAGACACAAAATTACCAAAAAAGGAAACAAAACTACCAGAAAAGACACAAAATGACCAAAAAAGGAAACAAAATTACCAAAGACAGATAATGACTAAAAAAAAGACACAAAATGACCAAAAAAGCAAACAAAACTACCAGAAAAGACACAAAATGACCAAAAAAAAGGAAACAAAATGACTAAAAAAGACAAATTGAAAAAAAAAAAAGACATTAAGTTACCAAAAAGACTAAAACACATTAACACATGAACACTTTAACACAGTGGAGACAGAGCTGACTTCCAAAATGATTTGGCGACCCCCAGAAATCATCTTGCGACCCCAATTGGGGTCCCGACCCCAAGGTTGAGAATAGCTGCTTTAGGTCCAAGTTTCATGTTTTTATCGGCAGCAACTTGGCAGGAAGAGAATTTGTGCCCATGCTTAGAACTGGTCTCAGTCCAAAATATAAGGAAAATTAAAAGTATAATTCCCTGATGATTATGTGGGGAAATAAAGACACCTGATTCAGATACAACATTATTGGCCATTTCACCACAATCTCAATTTTATTCTCTGTAGCTAACGCTACAAACAGACATTATCCTGCCCGGTAACTGCCAGGAGACCAAAGCCTGCAAGGTCATAGAAGATTCCTCCTCTCTGTCATGAGAAGAGGGGAGAGATTGTTATCGACCTCTTTTTAATTCAGAGACAAACAGTTGAGCTGGGCCATGAACTACAACAACACCAAGAGATTCAAAGTCAAGTTCAAGGAGGCAACAGACTATTTAAAGAACTGGTCATGACCACATTGCGTTTCTTTTTCCCAGTGATCCGGCTACATATTGGAAACACTCATTTCAGAAAGGTCGTCTATTAAAACTCAAGTGATAAAGATTAAAAGTATCTGACTAAAAAGCAAAGTTCAGTACATAGTAGCGGTGTGCCATATCGTATCGTTCACAATAATATCGGTATATTTTTTTTATGGTTAAAAAAAAAAAATGCATATCATGATATTGGCAACGTTCCTACTTCTTGATGTAGTGGTTAAAGTTGTTTTGATCACAAAAAGCTACTTACTCCCTGTCGCTAAACCCATGCAGCTTTCAAAATAAGAGCACGGTGTGTTAAGAGAATCCACCACAGAATTTACAAGAAGACTGTCAAAATAAGATGCCTTAAATAAAAAATACAAGAACCTTTATTCTCCTTTACAAAATTTCATTAAAATATGCCCCCGGAACCCCTAAATGGTTATTTTTATTATTTGCTCATACTCAAGAGTAATTTTTTTTGGTATATGGCAAGTGTTGAGATTTGCACTTCAAACTACATTTTAGATTTTTTATTATTATACAGACTAAAAAAACAAACATTTTCTCTATCTTTTTAAGTATTTCCTAATAGTCAAGAATATCGTAATCGCAAAAATAGCCTGCAATATCGTGATATTCTTTTAGGGCCATATCGCCCACCCCTAGTACATAGTGCTACGACCTGCACACTACGGACTCACGCTTCTCCAGCTGGTCGTCCAGGATCACCAGGAAGGCCACAGAGATCATGAAGAGGTTGAAGATGAAGCAGATCTCACACAGCTGACCGATGGCCGGCCCGCACACCTCCTTCACCACCGCCTGGTACGTGCACTGGCCAGTGATGGACGACGAGTAGCCGAGGATGATCAACCCGCTGACCAGGAACACCAGGGAGACCTGAGGGGGGCAAGAGATACAGAGGTATGCATGACAGACTTCAGAAAGCAGGATGATATTTGCTGCAGCCAAAATCAAACAAACACTTATTTGCCCAAATCATCCCGGTGCAGTCTATACAGGTGCATCTCAATACATTAGAACAGCTATTCTCAACCTTGGGGTCCCGACCCCGATTGGGGTCGGGAGATGAGTTCTGGGGGTGTTCATGTGTTATTGTGTTTTAGTTTTTTTTGGTAATTTAATGTCTTTTTTGGTCATTTTGTGTCTTTTTGGGTGATTTTGTGTCTTTTTTTGGACATTTTGTGTCTTTTCTGGTCATTTTAAGGAACCCTTATTCTCCTTTACAACATTCATTAAAATATGCAATGATTAAGATGGAATAGTGGCATTAGAATGTGCAAGAGGCACCAAATTTAGGTTTTTGTTTTTTGTTTTTTTAAGATATTTTTTGAGGCATTTTGTAGCTTTTATTGACAGGAGAGATATGGAGAGTGAAAGGAGGAGACAGAGGGGAAGACATGCGGGAAAGGGCTCCGAGCCGGATTCAAACCCGGGCCGCCCGCTTACGAAGACTGGGCCTCTGTGGTATGCGCTCTACCAGGTGTGCCACCGGGAACGCCCAAATTTAGGTTTTTAGGGCAAAAATTTCCACCAGGCGAGCATGCCCCCGGACCCACCTACTTTGTTCAGGTGCCGCCATCAGAAAACCCTATGGGAAACACTGGTTCTAAAGCTTGTTTTGCAACTGAGTAATTTTTTTAGACTTTCTAAATTGCTGACTGATATTTACATGCTCACAACATCCACTGCAGAAAAAAAAACCGAGCAGCAACCTCCACGGCTAAAAAAGTGAACCCAATGTAGATGTGCCAAAGACTGCAGTTCCTCATATGGCCACATGAGGCTGTCTCCAAAAGGGAGTCAGTCATTTTGTGTCTTTTGGTCATTTTGTGTCTTTTTTTGGTCATTTGGTGTCTTTTGGGGTGATTTTGTGTCTTTTGGGGTGATTTTGTGTCTTTTTTTTTTTTGACATTTTGTGTCTTTTTTGGTCATTTTGTGTTTGTTTTTTTAGTGAAAAAAGTGAACCCAATGTAGATGTGCCAAAAACTGCAGTTCCCCATATGGCCACATGAGGCCGTCTCCAAAAGGGAGTCAGTCCTCTTGGACACTCATGTTAAAATGTGAGGGGTGGGGATTTTTTTTAAAGTTTAAATTATATTAAATTTGCATAATTAAAAAGGCTTATCTGCCTCACAGGTGGCAGCCCACCAACGCTCCCCCTCTTTGCCCCCTTTTTTGGATTAGCCCGGAGTTATGAGGGGTAAGGCACTGCCAACATATTTATAGAGTCTATGAGGAAAGAGGCTTTGTCATTCTATAATTCGGATAGGGAACAATTATTTATTTGTTTTAGTATAATGGTTTTATTGTTACTGTTTATTTAACCGGGACAATGCACAATATATTTATTGTACAAGATGTAGCCAAAACCTCATTTCCATCTGTGTTCCCTGGGAAAATGTTACCACGGAGGTAAAGTTAACAAGGGTAAAGATAACTGTTGCATGTCTGGACAAATCTAGGAAATCGTAATTGAATACATTTCTCCCACTGTCTGGTTTGGTTGTCACATCGTCCAGTTTTGACACTAATACAACAGCTAAATAACTGGGTGGATGGGTCATTTTGAGGCTGTTAAGCAGTCTGACAAACCTGTTTGATTAATGGTGCTTTTATGAATCCAATCCAATCCCCTTTAATTATATAGCACAATTTTAGCAAACACAAGGTTTCAAAGTGCTGCACAAACAATAAATACATAACACAATACAAAGAGATGTAGTAAACAATAGAACAGTAAGATGCAATAAGATAAAATAAATAAAAAAATGGGATAAAAATTAATAAAATAAAATGTAAAATGTACTGCCCGCATAAAATAAAATATGCATGAATACAATTAAAAAAAAATAAAAAATGAATGAACCTGGTTTTAATGAAAAACTGACACCAAGGAAATCTTATATTGATAAAATCATACAAAAGCCCCTCCTATGAAGATATCAAACGGAAAAGCAAATAATATTGTCAGTCAATTGCTGACTATTTTTAAAAAATCTATATATTTTTTTAAATCAGGTCAAGCAACATTTTGCTGCACTATACAGGTACATCTCAATAAATTAGAATATCACAGAAAAGTTTATTTATGGCACTAATTCAATTCAAAAGGTGGAAATAACACATTATACAGATCCATTACACACAGAATGAAAGATTTCATGTCTTTATTTATTTATTTAATTAATTAATTTCTATTACAAAAAAAATGTTTAATATGGAAATTTTGGCCTCTGAAAAGTATGTCCATCCATATGACTCAATACTTGGTTGCCTGCTATAATACTTGCCTGTTATATGTCTTTTTGGCTGGTATTTTCTATAGCTGCCATAAAGGGGATCATTTGTGGCCATTCTAAATATTCCAGTCAAAACTTTTAAACCCTTTATACTCCGATCAGGATTGATGTCAATGTCTTCTGGGTTAATATGCTGATACAAAAACAGGGAGAACTGAATTCTTAATGAGATGTGGAAGATAAAGTATTTTTACCCAGTAACAATAAGAAAACCAGCAACATAGCCAAAACAGAGAAAGAAAAACAGTGGAGAGGGGAATCATCCTTCAGGGTTTTAGATCCCTGTTGAACATCTTTAAGGTTAAAATCTGGGATTAGTCTCTGCAACATGGAAACTCAAATATGCAAATTAGGTAGGGGTGTGCCATATCGTATCGTTCACGATAATATTGTTGTTTTTTTTATGGTTAAAAAAAATGCATATCATGATATTGGCAACGTTCCTACTTCTTGATGTAGTGGTTAAATTTGTTTTAATCACAAAAAGCTACTTACTCCCGCTTGTCACTAAACACATGCAGTTTTCAAAATAAGAGCACGGTGTGTTAAGAGAATCCACCACAGAATTTACAAGAAGACTGTCAAAATAAGATGCCTTAAATAAAACATATAAGAACCTTTATTCTCCTTTACAAATTGTCATTAAAATATGCCCCCGAAACCCCTAAATGGTTATTTTTATTATTTGCTCATACTCAAGAGTCAAGAGTGAATTTTTTTGTATTTGGCAACTGTTGAGATTTGCACTTCAAACTACATTTTAGATTTTTAATTATTTATACAGACTTAAAAAAAAAATCATGTTTTTTATATCTTTTTAAGTATTTCCTAATATCGTCAAGAATATTGTTATCGCAAAAATAGCCTGAAATATCGTGATATTCTTTTAGGGCCATATCGCCCAGCCCTAAAATTAGGTGTAACATTAGAGGAGAAAACACTTGGGAGTGTTGTTGGAAAAGAAGGAGCAAGCTTGAACACCAACTAGAAAAGTCTGTGATCCAATTAAGCTGTAAAGTTACTGTCAAGTGTCCAGTCAGATATTTGGAAGCGTTCCAGTGTAACGGGGACACCTGGTCTAATTAATAAGTGCAGAGAAGAAAACATTTAGATTTAGGTTTTTGAACTCATTTAGCACCAATTACAATGTCCAGAACCATGTCTGAGCTCCTTAACTGTGTACAATCACCTAAACACTCACTTTTAATGGTGGCATTGTTTAAATACATTAAAGTACTAATCTTTAGTCACTGAGTAGTGCAGGGCATGATGATAGATTAGGCTGAGGCAGATTAGTCAAGGGACTAAGTGCCAACATCTTATGGCCCACTTTCACAATCATTTAAATTACATTTAATATTCTTTAATTCATCATTCAATACTACATAAATAGTGCAAATGCTTTATGATTATGATTTTTCCAAGTTTTCCAAAGCCCAAATGATGCATCAAGTAAGGCATCAAGTGATACATTAGCCATCAATTATTGAAATAATTAGTTGACTAATCAGATAATTGATGGCACAATTACTTATTGGTTCTTATTTAGGGGTGGGCGATATGGCCCTTAACCCACTGAAGCCTGGAAAGCAGATACGTTGTTTTGTAGTATTTGTATAAGCTCTCAAATACTTTTTGAATTTCATTTCATATAATATATATTCATATAATAGATTTTTTTAGTCTGTATAAATAAATAAAAAACGTTCAACAACAGTTGCAAAATACAAAAAATACCCTTGACTCTTGAGTATTAGCAAATAATTAAAAAAATAACCATCTAGGAGAAGAATTTTTTTTTACATTTTTTAGTCACAATGTGATCAATCTTGTCCACTTTGAGAGCTAAATGTCATCAAATACCTCACATAACATTTTTCAGTCAACAGGGCTTTCTCCTGGACTTGGGAGTAGCCAGACGGTGTTGAAAAATATCTGGCTAGGGGTCCTGGGGATGCTCCCCTGGAGGATTGTTTTTCATAAAAGCCCAAATCTGGTGCCTCTCACACATTCTAATGCCACTATTCCATCATATACAATGCTCTTAATCATTGCATATTTTAATGAAATATTGTAAAGCAGCTATTCTCAACCTTGGGGTCGGGACCCCAATTGGGTCGCGAGATGATTTCTGGGGGTTGCCAAATCATTTTGGAAGTCAGCTCTGTCTCCACTGTGTTAAAGTGTTCATGTGTTAATGTGTTTTAGTCTTTTTGGTCACTTAATGTCTTTTTTGGGTAATTTTCTGTCTTTCGGTAATTTTGTGTCTTTTTGGTAATTTTGTTTCCTTTTTTTAGTCATTTTGTGTCTTTTTTGGTCATTTTGTGTCTTTTTTTAGTCATTTTGTGTCTTTTTTTAGTCATTTTGTGTCTTTTGTTGGTCATTTTGTTTCTTTTTTTGGTCATTTTGTTTCTTTTTTGGGTCATTTTCTTTCCTTTTTTGGTCATTTTGTGTCTTTTTTTAGTCATTTTGTGTCTTTTGGTAATTTTGTGTCTTTTTGGTCATTTTGTTTCCTTTTTTTGGTCATTTTGTTTCCTTTTATTGGTCATTTTGTGTCTTTTTTTGGTCATTTTGTTTCTTTTTTAGGTCATTTTGTTTCTTTTTTGGGTCATTTTGTGTCTTTTTTGGGTCATTTTGTGTCTTTTTGGTCATTTTGTTTCCTTTTTTTGGTAATTTTGTTTCTTTTTTGGGTGATCTGAACTGTGCGTGTGAGATTGTGTTCAGTGAGTGGGGGTCACAGACAACATGCATGTTAAATTGGGGGTCGCGACTCAAAAAAGGTTGAGAACTACTGCTGTAAAGGACAATAAAGGTTCTTGTATGTTTAATTTAAGGCATTTTTTTTCACAGTTTTCTTGTAAATTCTGTGGTGGATTAACACATTGCTCTTATTTTGAAAGCTGCAAGTGTTTAGCGACAGGAAGTAATAGTAGCTTTTTGTGATTAAAACAACTTTAATTGTTAGCTAATTTTAGCTTGCGGCTAATGAACGGCATAAAGCAGCATTATGTTCGGACCATTTGGACCTGACGGCCCGGACCGGTTGATAGGATTTAGTTCGGTGCAAACACACGCACATGGAGAGATGATGTGGGGACGGGACTGATACAGACAGGTAGGCAGCTTGGTATATGGGTGGTTGACGTGAACTCAAATTCAAAGTGAAAAAAAGAATAATTAAAAAATATATGTCAAATGACATTCAATTATATTCCCTTATATGTGAATAATTCAAAACTGAATGTGTCCATTTCTAATTCTTCATATATTTAGCATATTATTAACTCTTTGGTGTGGTAGTCCTAAAATGTGTCCACCGGTGCAACAAAATACAGAATATCATTATTTAATTCAGAGAATGTTGGACAGATAAGATAGATAAGCCCAAGGCATATTAGTTATGAATATTTTTATCAATTTACATTATTTTCAATGATCACTCAATGTAAATTGATAAAAATATTCAGATCAATACTTAAACTGCGTTGTACCAAAGGACTACCTTAAGACGACCAGTTCCAACACTGCACGGAAATAGTAATATTATGAAAATATTTGAGACAGAAGTGATCTTGCGTCCAGAGATTCTTCTGTCCTTCCTGGTTCTGGAAGGACCCCTCTCAGTAATGGGGTGGTCACATTAATGCCTGTTTTATATCGACATCATGGCGTTGCTCCAGAAGGACAAAATGTAATGTGTCATAATAACTCTACATAGGGACCTTAACACTTATATCCTCTAGATTCATTAAGTAAACACTCGTATGACATGCATTCAAGTATTTTAATGTATTTAGATTAATTTTTCATTAAATTACAGTTGTTTTAAGATAAGTAATGCTACCTAGGACAGTTGCACCGGTGGACAAATGTCATGTTCAAAACAGAATATTTGCATAGTTGAAGAACGATACTCATTGTTTGCAGATGGATTAGATGTAGAAGAATGAACTGCATATTAAAACATTAATTTTAATGAAATATTATCAAATTTTAGTAATATTTGTCACTGGGAACACAAAAATTGAGCGTCATGTCGGTGAGGTGGTTGGGGTTTGACTGACTGACGGGTGACAGACAATCTGCTGAACAGAGACACAACGCAAAATAACTTCATAGTATAAATATTCTAGCCTAGATATACTTTCAGCAGCTTGAAATGTGACGTTAGCGAAGCACAAGAGACTCTGGCGGGCCACCACAGTCTAGGTCATTAATGGGAAACCATTATGGCACTAAGTCAAGAAGTAGGAATGTTGCCAATATCATGATTTTATTATATTTTTACTCATAAAAAAAATATACCAGTATAACCGTGAACGATACGATATGGCACACGCCTACTCTAATTTAGCTATCAAGCTTTTAAATTTAGTCGGAGGTTCTTTTACGCAACAAGATAATATTCTTTATCAGGACTCATTCAAAAATACATCTTTCAATAAACTGCAGCTGATTTACAGCTATTAATGCAAAAGATAAAAATATAATAAAATAATAAAAGTAAATAGGTTTGGAAAAGTAGTGCGCTTTAAGGCGAGGTGAGACCAAGGTTATTATAGTTAACGAAAACTAACAAAATAACGAAAACTAGAATTGAAAAAACATTTCCGTTAACTGAAATAAAAACTAGAGTTTTTTAAAAAACGGTAACTGAAACTATATTGTGTGGTTACAAAACTAACTAAAACTAACTAAAATTATAGTGAAAATGTCCTTAGTTCTCCTTTGTCAACTTTTTTCATTCATAATTCAGTGTTTCTACTTGAACATGCAACACATGGTAAATATGTTTACTGAGACTGGGATGTTTACACTAGAACCAAAATGCAAAACGCCCAGAACTATAAGAGTTAATAACCTTATTGGGGCTGAGATGATAAACCAAAGAAAATAAAGGCAATATGTATTATGACCTCTTTGAATCTGGCACCCAACACATAGCCCATTACAAAAAAACTAAAACTAACACCAAAACTAATAAAAACTAAACTAAAACTAAGCATTTTCAAAAAATAAAAACTAAACTTAAACTAGAAAACTCACTCTAAAAACTAACTAAAACTAACTGAATTTGAAAACAAAAATTCACAACGAAATTAAAACTAAAACTAATGAAAAATCCAAAACTATTATAACATTGGGTGAGAGCAGCTGTAACCCTCTGAGGGCGAGTCCTGGCTGAAAGAGGTTTTAAAGCCAACACAGCTCAGTCTGTGGATAGCTGACGTTAGCTAGCTCAGATGCTAATTATCTTACATGGAGAAGTCTGCATCATCCACAAGTCTGACTGATACAAACACAACAACAATGCAATCTTGAACTGATTAAAATTCATACAGCAAAGCAGCCAGTGGGTGTATCATTTTCTCTATGGTATTATCTCATCAATAAATAATGACACAATAAGCCTGGATCTCTTCTAACAGATCAATGTTTGTTTAAGGTGACGCCTCCTGTAAAAGTTACTTCAGAGTGGTTACTGGGGATTCGATATTGGATCGCATCGGAAATCAAATATAAACAAAAAAAAACAAAAAAAAACAGTGGCAATACCCAGCCCTACCTGATAGCACATACAACTTTCGAATCGGAGGACATGACAAGAAAACCATGTGGGTTTCAAATCAAACAGCCTACAAGCAAAGGAAAAAGCCAACAACATATATTTGTATCCATCTTTAAAAGCAAGAAGCCTGTGTGTGTGTGTGTGTGTGTGTGTGTGTGTGTGTGTGTGTGTCTCTCTCTCTATCTGAATGTTTTGCTTCAACATTAAATATGGAACCAGCAACGCTTATAAACATACAATATATAACTAAATAGTGCAGACATGCAAAATCAAATTTCAAATAAAAAACACATCAATGTCATTAATTTATTAAAGAAAAAAGAAAAAAGAAATCGTATGCCTCTTTTCTATTTTCTATTTCTTTTTCTCCTTCTGATTTAAATATCAAAATAAACTTTTTCAACAGGTTAATAAATTCTGCCTTTCTTTTCGCCATTTTTGGGAAGGGGTAGCTGGGAGACAGCTCTAGCTTGAGGTTGCTATGACGACTGTCACAGAGGAGCGTTTCTGGGTCCTGTCCTGATTGACGCGCCAAAACAACAGCAGGGCATTGTGGGATTTGTAGTATTAGCGGTAAATGCGCCGTATAATACCGGCGGGTCAGCTTTTATAGTACAATAATAAGATAATAATTTGGTATTGCCTCGCGGGCCAAATAAAATTACACTGTGGGCCAAATTTGGCAGAGTTTGACACCCCTGTCCTACAGGCACTGCACTAGTAAAAGAATACACTTTGGCCTTATTTTGTCCAAAGTCTGCAGGGCGACAAATCAGAGAAAGAAAGGAGCAGCTAAGAAGCAGACGTGCTTAACTGAAAACTTTCCAAACATCAAATCAATGGAAACCCTCTGGGTGATTCAGCCAAAAAGACAAAGTGGAAGATAGAAGCGAGGACAGCCAGGGCAGACAGTGACACCAGGAGGATAAAGGAATGATTTATACTTCTATTAAACTCTTGGACAGAGGTTGGTTTGGTCTGTAGAGTTATATGAAAACAAGTAAGAGAGGAATGCATGGTTAGCTTGTCAGATTGAGTTTTTCCACTTGTTAAGAACTAACTCCAAAACTAGAGTGCAACATTTCCCGAGCATAACTTCTAACATTCACAAAAGGAAACCCACCAAAAAATGTTTTTACTAACTTTCAATGCATGACTAAATTCAAGTCAATCTTCGGGGTCATACTAATAGTCAGGCGGCTTAGCTAAATAACGGGGACACGCCGGACAAAAGCACCACATTTTTTCCACATGCTCTCTATCACCATAGGTTCCAATTTTTGGTAGGAGCCACTTCATCAAGATTGTGGATCGGAGATGGCACCCATATGAAGTCTATGAGAACCAATACATCTTCCAAGCCACTCAGAAGGTCAATCTTGGTGTCAAAATCTACATTTTCTGGGTCAAGGAATCATGTAAAACTATTGAGAATATCACCAGATGATTATTTGATCAAATAAATATGTTCATTTTTTACCCAGACTGGCAGGTCTTCAAGTGCTGCAGCAGGGAATCCTGAGTTGAAAATGTTTTGAAATCAATGTTCACTGGAGAGTGCGGATTAGCTGCCACATACACTGCTAAATAAAATCAAGGGAACGCTTTAATCTCATGTCAGATCTTGTATATACATTTTCCCAACAGAAAATGTATATTTTGACACCAAGATTGACCTTCTAAGTGGCTTGGAAGATGTATTGGTTCTCATAGACTTTATATGGCTGCCATCTCCGATCCACAATCTTGATGAAGTGGCTCCTACCAAAAATTGAAACCTATAGTGATAGAGAGCATGTGGAAAAAATTTGGTGCTTTTGTCCGACGTGTCCCCATTAAAATTAAATCTGGTCCCAAGCCACCTGACTATAATGACTTACTGGGATGAAAATGTTGTGCACAATTAGTTCTGCTTTCGTCAGGTGTAAAAAAATCTATGCTTAATATAAATCCCCATCAATTCTCATATTGGAGGAGTGTGATTGACAGACAGGAAAAAAGAGGTGAGCACCAGAAGAAAAGTCAGACTGATAAAGTGAATCTAAAAAGGGGCTAAGGTCAAGTCTCACATGGCCTCTCCCATCAGGTGGAACAGATCACAATCTCCTTAATTGATCTCAGTGGACCTCAGCACCCAGTAGATAAGATACATATCCTCCCTACAACAAACTTCCAATAAAGATAAATATAAAAAGTTACCTATATTTGACATACAGGTGCATCACAATACATTAGAATATGATGGAAAAGTCCATTTCCAGTAGTTCAAGTCAAACAGCCCCAACCAAGTATTGAGTCATAAAAATGACACTTTTAAAAGAACAGCATTTCCATATTAAACACACTTTTTAAAATTGGTCTATTTTTTTTTTTGAGACACTGAATTTTAGCTCTTCATTAAATGTAAGCCATAATCATTATAATTAGAAGAAATTACATAAATAAAAGACATGAAATGTTTCACTCTGTGTGTAATGGAGCTATATAATGTGTTTTTCACACTTTTTTAATTGAATTACTGACATAAATAAACTTCCTATGATATTCTAATTTATTGAGATGCACCTGCGTATATATAACCTTTAAAAAAAAAACAATGCAAGAGAAAGCCCACATCCTAGAGTAGAAACATCATCTTATAAACTAGTTTTTATATTTAAACTTGCCCACCAGCTCGACGGTGACCGCGCTGCGGATGCCCCCGGCTCTCTCGAAGGCCCAGGGGAAGTTGAGGAGCCCGGCGCCCAAGGCGGACTTCAGCATGATGAAAATGGCCCCCATGGAGCCGAGCCTGGGCCCGGCGGCCACGTCCAGCGGGGGCTTGGCTGAGGCTGAAGCCAGCAGGCTGATGCTCTCTCTGGCTAACTCCTCCATGCTTCAACCGGCGGAAACTTACGGCGGAGCACACTGACGCTCACCAGCCACATACATACACCCACAGGAGGCTCCGGCCGGCCGGGGACCACTCCCCCCCACGGTGCGGCCTCCGGCTGGGGGCCGGGCCGCTCACTGAGCAAGGTGAGCCGGAGGGAGGGCTGCTGCTGCCTTCAGGTGCTGCTCGGACACCAGAACCCTTACAGGAGCTTTCTATGCGCCGTTTTTTTTTAACCTTTTCAGGACCCAATTGTGTCCCAAACAGTGGCGGTTCTAGGCCAATATTACTGTGGGGGCCAAGGAGGGGCCAGTGTTTAATCAGAGGGGCACATTGAAAATCGTCAAAAATGATATTTAAGCATTCAAAATCTTTATTTTAGCTAAAAGTCTCATTGAAGTATATTTGGAAGAACAACATTGATTGAACATTGTACAATGAGACTTACCAACAATAACAACTATTTTCGTACGACAATGCCATTTCTCATTTTTGTGCACAATTACTTTTTATTTTTATTTTGAAAGTGCGCTACAGTGAGAATAATCTTTATATTTAGTTTTTATTGCACTATTAAACTATTAAACAATGTACACATTCTGGGTTCCTTTTGTGACCCAATTGTGTCCCAAACCAGTGGTGGGGGGAGTATTCAGATCCCTTACTTAAGTTAAAGTACTAATACAACCAGTGGCGGTTCTAGACCAATTTCACTGTGGGGGCCAAGAAAGGGCCAGTGTTTAATCAGAGTGGCACATTAAAAACGGCAAAGATGATTTTTAACCTCCTGAGACCCTGCGTCCTCATATGTGGACATTTCATTTTAGGTTTTCTGGACCTTATATTTCATTCTGCTTAACTAGAACTATGCCCTCTAGAACAGTAGTTCTCAACCTTTTTGAGTCGCGACCCCCAATTTAACATGCAGGTTGTCTGCGACCCCCACTCACTGAACAGAATCTCACATGCACAGTTCGGATCACCCAAAAAAGAAACAAGATGACCAAAAAAAGGAAACAAAATGGCCAAAAAAGACACAAATTGACCACAAAATGATAAAAAAAAAAGACCCAAAATGATCAAAAAAAGACACAAAATGGCCTAAAAATACACAAAATGACCAAAAACACATTAACACATGAACCCTTTAACACAGTGGAGACAGAGCTGACTTCCAAAATGATTTGGCGACCCCCAGAAATCATCTCGCGACCCCAATTGGGGTCCTGACCCCAAGGTTGAGAATAGCTGCTCTAGAATAAGAACAATACTTCAATCAGTGTAAAAATCAGATGGCAGCATCTTGGTAAAGTCAATTAACAGCTTTTACCCAGAAAAAAAGTGGACCAGGTACAAAAGCTGATCAGATTTTATGGTTAAAACGTGTGTATTTGTGCTTAATAATGTTTGTAGTTTGATGTTCTGTGCAAGCTTGACTATTTTTAGCATTAACAACAAGCTATGACACTGCTAATCAGGAAGTACTCATTTGAAAATGAATAGACTTTTACTATCATTCTTCAAATGAGAGGGTGTAAATGTAAGGAAATAAAGTTTTATTCACTGGTGAATTAATTGCGTTATACAGTAAAATGAACCCATTTTTTTTTTTTTTTTTAAAATTATCAGGTCCTACAAATCCAAAATATCTAGGAGAAACAAATACATACCAAACAAAAGCTTGGGTCTCAGGAGGTTAAGCATTCAAAACCTTTATTTTAGCTTATTTAAAAATGTAATTGAGTATATTTGGAAGACACAAAAACATTGATTGAAACAATGAGACTTACCAACAATAACAGTTATTTTTGTACGGCAATGACATTTCTCATTTTTGTGCACAATTACTTTCTTATTTTGAAAGTGCAGTCCAGTGAGTCCAGTGAGAATTATCTTTTTTTTTATTTACACAAGCTTTTATTGCACAATTAAACGATTGTACAATGTACACATTCTGGGTTCCTTCTGTGTACAATGACATATTGTTTGAACAAAAAATAGGTAAGAATTGTTCCGTGGTTCATCGTAAAAAATTGAATATTTTATTATTACTTTGACACAGGGGCCACAGCAGGGGCCAAGGGCTTCTTCACAGGGGCAGTGGCCCCTGGAGGCCCCTGTGTAGAACCGCCACTGAATACAACCCATTGGTGGAATGTAACTAAGTACATTTTACTCAAGTATTGTACTTAAGTATAGTTTTGAGGTGCTTGTACTTTAATTGAGTATTTCCATTTTATGTAACTTCATACTTCTACTTCACTACAATTTGAGGTAAATATTGTACTTTTTACTCCACTACATTTATCTGACAGCTTTAGTTACTTTACAGGTTGAGATTTAATATAAAGAACATGATAAACTAAAAATGATTATACATGTTAAACTCAACATTATGTTAAATAGTTAAAATGAGCCCTATATTTACAAAATTAAAACACTGCTTACATAATTGAAACAATACAAATAATGTAATAATATATAAAACAATCTGAGTGGGTCCATTCTGCATAATGAGTACTTTTACTTTTGATATTTTAAGTACATGTTGATGCTGATACTTCCATTTGCTGATATTTCCATTTTATGTAACTTTATACTTCTACTTCACTACAATTTGAGGTAAATATTGTACTTTTTACTCCACTACATTTATCTGACAGCTTTAGTTACTTTACAGGTAGACATGTTTTTAAATTAAACCTCATAACAGTATATTAGTAGTAGTTAAGTAGTTAAAATGAGTCCTACCTTGATAAAATTAAAATGCTGCTCACATAAATGCATCAAAAATAATAATCTAAAAAAAAATCTACAAAAAAGTAATCAAACACATCATGTTAGCAAGAAGTCTACGCTAAAAAACAAACTGCAAAAATCAGTTACATGTAGTGTAGCCTGGTTTTGCACATTTCTTGTTATTAGTGTGTGTGTGTGTGTGTGTGTGTGTGGAACCTGGTCTCACGGAAATCCGTGAAATAGCCACGGATTTGCTTAACTCAAAATCCGTGGAATAGCCACGGAATCACTCAAATTTCCGTGAAACTGACACGGATTTCGCTACAATGCAAGTTAATATTTTTTCCTATTGGTTTGTTCCAAGTCACGTGACTTTCAAGGTCCCGGCGGTCAGAACAAAAAACATGGCGGACAGTTCTCTCATTTTTAGTGAAAAATCAATATTTTGACTTAGTTTCTGCATAAAAATGGATTTTGATCACATTTCTAGCGAGAAATATATGTTTTATTTTCTAAATATTCACTCAGTGAATGTACATAATCACTTTGTATGTTGGAATAGCCACGGGATATGACTGTCATTAACTTGCATTGTAGCAAAATCCGTGTCAGTTTCACGGAAATTTGAGTGATTCTGTGGCTATTCCACGGATTTTGAGTTAAGCAAATCCGTGGCTATTTCACGGATTCCTGTGAGACCAGGTTGGTGTGTGTGTGTGTGTGTGTGTGTGTGTGTGTGTGTTAGGCTGCCTAGCTCACTGTCAAAGCTGCTGATGTCAGTTAGTGAGGGGGAAGAAAATGTGGGCAGCAGGAATGGGAAAGTTGCAGGAATGAAGGGAGCTGCATGAATAAAACTGTGACACTAAGGGATTTGACTTAAAGTGAGTGATAAATAGGAGTAAAACTGATAAGAACGAGATCACAAGTGTCAAAAACCTGTCGGAGTAAAGGGATCAGGAGGAGTTAAAAAGGTATGAGAGGGGTGTCAGAGGGAAGGGTGAGGTGGGGGACACAAGACGACGTCTGTGTGTGGCCAGAATGTCTCGCTGCCAGCCAATCACATGCAGTCATGTCAGTGAGGGTCAGACATAAGAGGAATTAGTAGGTTGATAGAGTCCCACATGGAAAAGGTTGTTATCACTCAAGTAAAACAGATCAGAATCATTGATGCCTTATTATGTTGGTGAAACCAATCCGATTACAGTTGTTAGAAAAATTGCATGAGGAAACCTTGAAAATTGAATAATCTGTCACCAACAGAAAAAACCTCACCATTTTTCTGCGCAGATCGTTGATGGGGAATGAAGAGCTGGAGCAACATGATCTCACAGAAATCCGTGAAATAACCACAGATTTGCTCAAATTTCCGTGAAACTGACACGGATTTCGCTACAATGCAAGTTAATGACAGTCATATCCCGTGGCTATTCCAACATACAAAGTGATTATGTACATTCACTGAGTGAATATTTAGAAAATAAAACATATATTTCTTGCTAGAAATGTGATCAAAATCCATTTTTATGCAGAAACGTCAAAAAGTCAAAATATTGATTTTTCATTAAAAATGAGAGAACTGTCCGCCATGTTTTTTGTTCTGACCGCTGGGACCTTGAAAGTCACGTGACTTGGAACAAACCAATAGCCACGGGATATGACTGTCATTAACTTGCATTGTAGCGAAATCCGTGTCAGTTTCACGGAAATTTGAGCGATTCCGTGGCTATTCCACGGATTTTGAGTTAAGCGAAATCCGTGGCTATTTCACGGATTTCTGTGAGACCAGGTTGGCTGGAGACGTCCAAGTTCTCAGTTTAACATAGTTTTATTACAATACGTCAAAAAATGTGCACTTTACAGAGAATCTCCGGGTTCAAAAACTCATGTCCCTGAATACAAACAGACGTGTTTCAGTTCGTGAAGTCTGAACCACGTCTCTCTCCCTGGAACCCATTAAAATACTAACATTTGTTAACAAAACATGCTGGTCGATTTCCTCCAGGAAGTTCCGCCTTCTTGATCGCTGATTCGCCAGTTTTAATCAATACAAAACGGCACGTCATGCCAGCTGGTTGCTTGCTGCCCCGGACAAGGCCATCCTGACCTGGCTTCTTCTCCAGAACATTCAACAAAAACCTCCTGCCTTGTTATGTCTTACAAAGATATCATGTCTTACAGAGCCAAAGGATTTTCACTGTCTAACATAGATTCTAAAAGTCTAAAAAATATGAAACAGACAATGAAATATATGTAATCAAAGTTTCTAAACATTAACACACAAACAATCACTGTATCAAAATCATATTGCCTGATTTAATATAAATGCACAGAGATATTTACCAAGGCTGACCTGATAGTCACGCACAGAGACAGACACAAAGTCAGACAACAGAGAAGCAGAAATCAAGCATAAAATCATTTACCAATATAGAAAATAATCAATTATTTTAACACAGTGGTGAAAACTTAAACCCACTAAAGCAGGGGTCTCAAACTCAGATTACCTGGGGGCCGCAAGAGGCAGTATCAAAGTGACCAAAAAAAGACACAAAAATACTAAAAAAAGACACAAAATGACAGAAAAAAACTAAATTACTTTAAAAAGACACAAAATTACAAAAAAGACAAAAAATGCCTGAAAAAAGACAAAATTAGGCTACTTTAAAAAGAAACAAAATCACAAAAAAAGACTCAAAATGACCAAAAAATACACAGAATTACCAAAAAAAGACACAAAATTATTTAAAAAAGACACAAAATGACACAAAAGACACAAAATGACACAAAAAAAAGACACAAAATGACAGAAAAAACTGCCATTGATATAAAACTCACATTAAACTCATATCGAGGTGAGGGCCACAAAATATCGTCACGAGGGCCGCAATTGGCCCGCGGGCCGCGAGTTTGAGACCCCTGCACTAAAGGTTCAACACAAAGAATTACTTCTTCTGCCTGCATGGCCTGGAAGGATGAAGCAGTCAAAATAAGTGTCCGGCAGTAGAAACACGGGGATATCAACTTGTAAATATCATGCACAGAATTGATCTGGTGGTACTAAAGCCAAAAACACATCGGGTTCATTCGAAAAAATAACACCAACGTCACTTTTTGTCGCTCGTGAAATTGAGTTCCTGACTTTTAATTTCATGGATGAAAATGAAAAAAGCAACACAAATCAATTTCCTGCAGTACAGTCGCAGGGTAACAGATTGTATGCCGTAGGCTGAATCCAGCTTTGTGAAAGAAAGAAAAGACATGGACTGAATATGATGATTTGCATGCACAACCTTTCTGTTTATAATTCAAAGAAACAGTAAGCAAAATTACTCTCACAAATCCTCTTTGAGTATGAACTAGCTTGGACAGGTAAGGAGATACTGGGTAAAAGGAGTGTAAATATAGGGGCTTGAAATCAGTGGTGTTTTTGAACGTTTTTTGGGGTTTTCTGCCTGAATTACTGTCTGTGCAACCAGAATGAAGCAGTCAGATGTGCCAGAGCAGTCTCCCAAGCAGCAAGGCTGCTGGATGAGTTGGCATGGTGTAGAGGGGAGGAAGATTGAATGTACGTTGTGGAACAACAGCTGAGTGTTTTGTGTCCGCCCACTAGTTAGTTCCCCTCCGCCTCTGTTCCCATACAGGTACTTTTTGTAGTGGCTAACCAACGGAGTTCAAATGTGACAACAGACCGACAAAAAAAGCAGTGTTGCCAACTTAGCGATGTTGTCGATATACCTCTAGCGACTCTTTTCCCAAAAAGCAACTACACTGCAAAAAAGCCAACTTGTATTTTTTGGCCTAAAACAGTGATTTAAGTTGGTAAAACTTGGAAATATAAATTATTGACATTTAGGGCAATAATGTAAGTTAGCACAACAAAGGAAGCCAGTTGTCTGCTCAAAAACAAGTTGGTGAGTTGTTGTTACTTATATCTTTAAGTTGGGGTTCACAACAAGGGACAATAGTTCTGATAACTCTTATTTCTTTGTTGTGAAATTTGGTCATTAGCGAAAGCTAACGGCTAACTGACGCTAGCGGCTAACTGATGCTAGCGGCTAACTGATGCTAGCGGCTAACTGATGCTAGCAGCTAACTGAGTGGGGCTGCTTGTTACAGCTACAAGAGTAGCCATTAGCGTATCAATGCTAACTCAAAATTGTGGTCACAACAGTAGCTGACATTTCATAGCGGCGTTACAATCGTGCCAGAGAAATTCAGAGTTGAGCAAACTCAAAAACAAAACTTAAAATATTTAGTTTAATTGTCCAACTTAAAATTTTATCAAAGTTTGTTGCCTTGAAATTTTGAGTTCACCCAACTTTTCTTTTTTTGCAGTGTACAGATACTTCCATGGTTAGGCTGCCATGGTCAGGGATCGCACCACCGACCTTCCGATCAGTCAGCCACCCCATGTACTAATTTTAAAGAAACTCTAAGGAATACTTCACCCCCAAAATTACCATTTTCTATATGAAATGCTCACCTTGACTTCCTGAAGAAAACTTTGCTTTGCTTGCATTCATCACTTGTTCCCAAACGCATGAATTTTCACTCAAGCCTTCTTCTACGCTTTCGCAAGTGTGATCAAACTTTTAAGTGTAAATCGGAAGAAAAACAAAGTTTTCTTCAAGGATTTAAGGTAACAGAAGGTGAGTAATTGATATACAAATGGTAATTTGGGGGCTATTCCTTTAAGCCAGCTATTCTCAACCTTGGGGTCGGGACCCCAATTGGGGTCGCGAGATGATTTCTGGGGGTCGCCAAATCATTTTGGAAGTCAGCTCTGTCTCCACTGTGTTAAAGTGTTTTTGGTCACTTAATGTTTTCTTTTGGTCATTTTGTGGGTTTTTTTGTTTGTCATTTTGTGTCTTTTTTGGTCATTCTTTGTCTTTTTTTGATCATTTTGTGGTCAATTTGTGTCTTTTTTTGTCATTTTGTGTCTTTTTTTTGGTCATTTTGTGTCTTTTTTTGGTCATTTTCTGTTTTCTTTGGTCATTTTCTGTCTTTTTTTGATCATTTTCTGTCTTTTTTTGATCATTTTGTGGACAATTTGTGTCTTTTTTGGTAATTTTGTTTCCTTTTTTGGTCATTTTCTGTCTTTTCTGGTCATTTTCTGTCTTTTTTGGTCATTTTTTGTCTTTTTTGGTCATTTTGTTTCCTTTTTGGGTGATCTGAACTGTGCCTGTGAGATTGTGTTCAGTGAGTGGGGGTCGCGGACAACATGCATGTTAAATTGGGGGTCGCGAATCAAAAAGGTTGAGAACTACTGCTTTAAGTGACCTGTTATTTAATTCATGTGATACAAAAAATGATAATCATCTGTGATTTAAATGTTTTGCTTGCTAAACATAGCAGAGTACGCTGCTTTGTGCTTTTCCTGCTCATACGACATCATCTGCTGGTTTCTAATTGATTGCGAGTGTATCTGTCAGATGAATCACATGACGTCAGTTGATTCGCTGTGCAATTTTGTTATATCATAATTTTAAATCTTTGGGCTTCAAATGATTCCTCGTTAAAAGGCCAAAGTCCAAGTGAAGCCGCAAGTCATTTGTCTTCACATCAACGTCTAAAACGTCAAGTCTTCTGATCCATGGCCTTAAATCTGACTCGAGTCCAAGTCATGTGAACTTGAGTCACAGCTCCTTTTTTTTAACACTTTTAAGTCTTGGCCCTGAGGGGAAGATTGAGAGCTACAGAGGAGGACTGATGGTAGGACATGTGAGCAGGCGTGGCAGCCGGGGAAGCAGGAGTGGAGCCTTTTCATGCACACAGACCTTAATGAATAAAGTGGAGGGGGAGAGGTACAGGCTGGTAGGGCATATGATAAGGGAGGAACTGATGGATTGGAGGCTGGGGGTTGAGGGTTCAGCTCAGAGCCGCCACGGTGTCTCTTTCAACTGCCTGTCCAGGATGTGAGCAGGCAGGTGATTGGTCCGACAGGAAGTACTGGCATCTGGGAACCGTGGAGGGAAAGAGGGCATGTGACCTCCACTCACCACCAGCTTTCCCAAATCTTGTTAGCACAGCTAGCTGGCTCGGGGTCATTTCCCAGTTTCCCAAGGCTCCGAGAGAGATTAGTTCTCCAGTGGGGCCGTCATCCAAGAGGACGGGTGACAGATTCACAGGCTGATCTGGCCTATTAGGCTCGGATAAAGAGCCAAAGCTCAGACCCCCGAGCACACCGACGCACATCACCTCTGATGAAATCAACCTGCATCACTGAATGCAGCCCATAACCAATACTAAATCCATGAGTGAGGTGGAATTGGTCCATTCAGTCTTTAACCCATAAGAAGCCACGGTGACACCCATGTAACAAACACTTTAAATATTCTAGAACAGGGGTCTCAAACTCAAATTACCTGGGGGCCGCTGGAGGCAGTATCAAAATGACCAAAAAATCTAAATTACTTTAAAAAGACACAAAGAAGACAGACAAAATGACCAAAAAAGACACAAAATTACTAAAAAAAAGAACACAAAATGACAGAAAAAAACTAAATTACTTAAAAAAGACACAAAATGACCAAAAAAGGACACAAAATGACAGAAAAAAACTAAATTACTTTAAAAAGACACAAAAAAGACGGACAAAATGACTTAAAAAGACACAAAATGACCAAAAAAGACACAAAATTACAAAAAAAGGACACAAAATGACAGAAAAAAACTAAATTACTTAAAAAAGACACAAAATGACCAAAAAAGGACACAAAATGACAGAAAAAAACTAAATTACTTAATAAAGACACAAAAAAACCACAAAATTACTAAAAAAAGACACAGAATGCCCACAGAAAAACCCCACATCATAAATATGTTCTGCATGGTTCACTTGGTCTGTGATATATCCCCCATAACTTTCCTTTATGGATAACTGGGTCTGGGTTCTTATGGGTTAATTTATTCACAGAAAAATGCAGTTATTCTTACTCCTTCTGAAAAGAACACCAAGAAAAACAGATGGCATATTTAATTTATTTAATAACTTTTGTGCAGGTTACATCATACTGCAAGAACATAAATAAACTGTAACCATGTTAGTTGAATTCCAATTTTGTCACATTTTAGCAGGAGACGCAACTGGTGGAATTTTTTTGTCTATACAGTCATGTAAAAAATTATTAGACCCTTGTTTTCTTCAATTTCTTGTTCATTTTAATGCCTGGTACAACTAAAGGTACATCTGTTTGGACAAATACAATGATAACAACTAAACTAGCTCATAAGAGTTTAATTTAAGAGCTGATATCTAGACATTTTCCATGGTTTTCTTGATAATAACCAAAATCATTATCAAGAAAACCATGGGAAATGGTGAGATATCAGCTCTGAAATTGTTGTTATCATTATATTTGTCTAAACAAATGTACTTTTAGTTGTACTAGGCGTTAAAATGAACAAGAAATCAAGGAGAAAACAAGGGTGGTCTAATATTTTTTTCCATGACTGTAGATATCACAATACCAGTTAACTTTGTATAGAGGCTAGGCCTTGAGGTTAGGAATCGGGCTTGTAACTGGAGGGTTGCCAGTTCAAATCCCAGGACTGAAGTTCCCTTGAGCAAGGCACCAAACCATCAGGGTTGTTTCAGGCTAAGCCAAAATGGATCACTTTGACCCTCAATGACTGCCGTACATGGTCCACCATCATGATATTATCTGGCTTTTGATCTGTACGGACGAGCTCTACACTGCAAAAAAATAAAAGTTGGGTGAACTCAAAATTTCAAGGCAACAAACATTGATAACATTTTAAGTTGGACAATTAAACTAAATATTTTAAGTTTTGTTTTTGAGTTTGCTCAACTCTGAATTCAGACTTTACAATTACAATTTTACATTGTAATAACTTTTAATCCTTACTTCTGCTAACTTCTGCAATGTGCTGAATTGGCACGATTGTAACGCCGCTATGAAATGTCAGCTAATGTTGTGACCACAATTTTGAGTTAGCATTGATACGCTAATGGCTACTCTTGTAGCTGTAACAAGCAGCGCCGCTAGCATCAGTTAGCCGCTAGCATCAGTTAGCCACTAGCATCAGTTAGCTGCTAGCTATCGCTAATGAATTTCACCACTTTCCCGCATTTCCCAACAAAGAAATAAGAGTTATCAGAACTATTGTCCCTTGTTTTGAACCCCAACTTAAAGATATAAGTAACAACAACTCACCAACTTGTTTTTGAGCAGACAACTGGCTTCCTTTGTTGTGCTAACTTACATTATTGCCCTAAATGTCAATAATTTATATTTCCAAGTTTTACCAACTTAAATCACTGTTTTAGGCAAAAATATACAAGTTGGCTTTTTTGCAGTGTATGCTCTTGAAAAAGTCCAACTGAAACATGAACATCAGAAACAATCAGCTGTTGCAATTCAGGGACATTACAGGATTAAACATACTTCAATAATGTGTCCTTATTCTTTATTGAAGTGTGTTACTGTGTCAATATCCTGAGCTTGCAATTTAAAGGACCAGTTCATCCAAAATCAATAATAGATATTTTTCCTCTTACTTAAAGTGCTATTTATCGATCTATGTTACATCAAAACAATTTAGATTAAAAAATAGCACTATGGTAAGAGTAATATGCAGTATTGGTCTGTACCCAGGAGAAAATAAGGATACACTTACGTACACCTGATTGAAGTATACTTAGTATACTATTATGTGCACTTGATACATTTTTGAAAAGTGTGCTATTTTTGTTTGACTTATTGATATCCACTGGGTTGACCCAGAAAGATCTTCATATCACTTTTAACACGACACAAGTCTCACATGAATGCTTTCATTTTAATTGCTGTTAGAAATGACAACTCAATAACCAGACAGATGACTTTGATTATGCTTTTTAATTGATGAGATATATTTGAACAAGTCTGTCAATGCTACTCAGTTGACCATGAGATCATGAAGCCGGCCAGAGTTCATTCATTATATAAAATATAAAAACAATGAAAAGACAGTGATTTTAAACAGACATGGGCAGGACTTAGAAAACAGTGACATAGGAGAAGACAACTTGATCACCCAGTGGTCCTCATATGTTGGAAATGTCTGCATGTGTGTGTGCATGTTTCTGTCCGTCCGTGTGTATGCCAACTGCTTTATTTTTCTTAAAGTGCAGACAGTATGTAGTGTGTGTTTGGACTTCTGAGTGTGTGTTAGGGTACGAACAAATTCAATAAATAGAAAAGTCAGACACATCTCATTCATAACGAAACAGTTTGGTCGAAGAAGAAGAGAGGGGGGGAAATGTAGACAACATGTCTGTTTCAAATATGGGCCAGGTGTGTTTTACTGTGTGTTTTACATCATGTGTGTGACACTGTCTAATACTGTTCATCAGTCCACAAACACACACAAACACCAACGGACAGCCTTGAACAGACAAGAGGCACAAAAACTGTATCCAGAAGACGCCTGGAGCCGCAGCGTGTTCACGTCCGGCAGGTTTGAGTTTGAAAGTCAGACGTGTGTTTAAACCGTTCCTTAGACTCCGTGAAGCTCCTCCTCCAACGTTGCTAGGCAACACAAGTTGTCCATTTAACAGAGTCTCAGTTTTGGAGGTGAGCGCAGCGCTCCAGGTCAGAGCGGCGGTCCAGTTCAGACTGCGGGGTTTTTCCCCGTCGTGGTTCCCTGCTGCTGCTGCTGCTGCTGCTGGAGGTACGTGGGCCGCTTGATGCGGGGTTTTCTGCGCTTGGGTTTGCTCTTGGCCTTCGTGAGCTGGACCACGAAAAAGGACAGGACCACCATCGCTCCCAGGAAGGCGAACACCGGGATGGTCTGGCCCACCTCCTGGTTGTATCGGCCGGGCATTATCCCTGAAGAGACAAGGGCACATCTTTACATTTACATTTAGTCATTTAGCAGACGCTTTTATCCAAAGCGACTTACAGGAAGAGTAAAAGCAAACAATCAAGGTATACTGCAATAAGAGCTATTAGTGCAGCAATATTTTACTTTAACAGCCTTATTCTCATACACCAGGGGTGTCAAACTCAAATACACAGTGGGCCAAAATTTAAAACTTGGATAAAGTCGCGGGCCAACATTGATATTTATTGAAAACATTGACCTAAACAAGTTCAAACGAAATGGAACAAGCAAAGCTTGATATAACTTAATATTGCAAACATGCAAAATCGAATATATCAAATAAAACAAACAAAATAAATACAATTTAAATAAAAATCGTATGTCCCTTTATTTTATATGCGGCCTTCTTTAAATTTAAATTTAACAGTAATCTTTTTCCACAGGCTAAAAATAAATGTGAGAATAAAATAACAATAATAAACCAAATGACTAATAGTAATATCCTTCAATGAATGTGCAGCCATTCAAGCCTTGGACTAGCAAGAAAAGTGCATAAAGACAACTTTAATTGTTGCTCAGTTTGCTCCACACTGATCTACTGTGTTCAAGCCAAAACACCAGCAGAGCATTCTGGGATTTGTAGTATTATTTGCGCTGTATAATAATAATTTGGTATTGCCTTGCGGGCAAAATATAATTATACTGCGGGCCAAATTTGGCCCGCGGGCCAGAGTTTGACACCTCTGTCATACACATTCTCACAGTCACTTTTTTTATTTTGAACTCCCTGGTATACTGATATATACATACGCTACATAACTGCCATTTTTAAAGAAACATGTTCAGATTTGTCATTTTGTAACCATATCTTCATGCTGAAGGGAAATTAGATCATTCTGCTCTATGAATGATAAAGTGATCTTCTACAGGTGCATCTCAATAATTTAGAATATCATAGAAAGTTTATGAATGTCAGTAATTCGATTCAAAAAGTGGAAATAACACATTATATATGTCTATATATGTCTGTACTTATATATATAAGTCTATTCGTTCTCAAATGAGTACTTCCTGATTAGCAGAGTCGTAGCTTGTTGCTATTGCTAAAAATAGTTAAACTTGCACAGAATATCTACATCTACTAACTACAAACATTATTAAGCACAAATGAACAAGTTTTAACCATAAAATCTGATCAGATTTTGTACCTGGTCCACTTTTGTCTAGGAATAAGCTGTTGATTGACTTTAGCAAGATGCTGCCATCTGATTTTTACACTAATTGATGTATTGTGATTTTTCTAGAGTGTGTACTACTGAGGACAACAGGTCATAGTCAAGCAGAATGAAGTATAAGGTCCATAAAACCTAAAATTAAATGTCCACATATGAGGATGCAGGGTCACAGGAGGTTAAAGTAATAATTTGAAGTGTGAGTTACCTCCGGGGATGTCCCAGGCCCCGCTCTCCCCAGGAGACAGAGGTCTGACCTGGGGACGGTACGCCCTCACGTTGGGTAGAGCCACTTTATCCAGATCCACTGAGAGAAGCTTCTGGTGCTTCCACAGGTTACTGAGAGAAAGAACCAAGGACAGAGAGGGTGAGAGTCATTCTAATACGTATTGTGATAATATCAGGATAAATCAGGATTTAGAAGAGAATTGAAAAAAGAAATGAGGTTAAATTCAGTCGACTGATATCTGTAACGCAGAACGCCTTATTTTGTATTTTTTATGTGTGTTTAAACTTGTACAGAGACAGCTTCTTAATGAACTGATCTCTGAACGTGTCTGTGTATATTTATGAGTATGTATGTGTAGATGCTAGTACTATGTATATATATACAGTACAGGCCAAAAGTTTGGACACACCTTCTCATTCAATGCGTTTTCCTTTATTTTCATGACTATTGACATCGTAAATTCTCACTGAAGGCATCAAAACTATGAATGAACACATATGGAATTATGTACTTAACAAAAAAAGTGTGAAATAACTGAAAACATGTCTTGTATTTTAGATTCCTCAAAGTAACCACCCTTTGCTTACTAGAATATAAGACATGTTTTCAGTTATTTCACACTTTTTTGTTAAGTACATAATTCCACATGTGTTCATTAATAGTTTTGATGAATCTATAATGTAAATAGTCATGAAAATAAAGGAAACGCATTGAATGAGAAGGTGTGTCCAAACTTTTGGCCTGTACTGTACTTGTACTGTGTATGTATGATCAAATCAAATCAAATCAAATAGTCTTATTGTCATTATATAGTTCACTATACAACGAAATTGAAAGTGCCACTGCATAAGATGCATAGTTATGACAATCATAACACAAAACAACATGAGTAAAAACATTTAAAAAATACCGAGCTAAAAGGACAAAAACAAGAACAAGGACATGTGATGTAATAAATAAGTATAAAAATAAATAAATGGCTACTTAAAATGCTATAATTTATACATGAGGTAAATTGAGTGTTTTGCACATATCAATTGTATTAGTACATAATTCCATATGTGTTCATTCATAGTTTTGATGCCTTCAGTGAGAATCTACAATGTAAATAGTCATGAAAATAAAGAAAAACGTATTGAATGAGAAGGTGTGTCCAAACTTTTGGCCTGTACTGTATCTCTGTTGATTGGATGGAAAAATGAAAGTTGATGCCAAGAGTATGACTATGGCCTCTAGTTTCACCGCGCTGTGTATCAGCAGAAAGGCAGCGGCAGTGTGTGCACAGCCGTAATGGGAGAGAAAAGGAGGCTGATCAAAAAAAATGCACAAGTTGCACCTCTACCAGCGATCCAATATCGTCTGCAGCTGCAGAACTTTCGCGAGTGAAGTTTATGAATTTCTTGATAAGTTGATTTGATTTCCTTTAACCCTTCTAATGCACAACATGGGTCAAAAATGACTCATTCATCCAAATTTGATTTAAAATGAAATGACCTAATACTATAATAATAGTCATTTGTTTCAAATAGTTACTTTCCACACTCATATACACTACCGGTCAAAAGTTTTAGAACACCCCAATTTTTCCAGTTTTTTATTGAAATTCAAGCAGTTCAAGTCAAATGAACAGCTTGAAAGGGTACAAAGGTAAGTGGTGAACTGCCAGAGGTAAATAAAAAAAGGTAAGCTTAACCAAAACTGAAAAATAATGTACATTTCAGAATTATACAAGTAGGCCTTTTTCAGGGAACAAGAAATGGGTTAACAACTTAACTCTATGGAGTCTTGGGCTATTTTGTCCATTTTTTAATTCTTTTCATGTCTTTGTAAGTCATTTTGTGTCTTTTTGTGTCTTTTTTTGGTCATTTTGTGTCTTTTGGTTTTCTTTTTTGTCATTTTGTGTCTTTTTGGTCATTTTGTTTCTTTTTTTGTCATTTTGTGTCTTTTTTTGGTCATTTTGTGTCTTTTTTTAGTCCTTTAGTCCAACATAAAATGTGATTTTGAATCTTTTTTTTACTTTCAAAACACTATCATGCTCAATAAAGAATTTTAAATGTGCATTAATTTCAGAGTACACTGAGACATTAAACTGCATCATTTTCAATTAAATTCTGGAAAAAGTTGGTGTGTTTTAAAACTTTTGACCAGTAGTGTATATAATATATTTAACATGTTTATGTATCATTTTGTCACACATACAATGTACCTGTAAGATATTCACAGCGCTTCACTTTTTCCACCTTTTTTTTATGTTTCAGCCTTATTCCAAAATTGATTAAATTCATTTTTCCTTAAAATTATACACACAATACCCCCATATTGACATTTTTGACCCATGTTGTGCATTAGAAGCGTAGTGATAATAAAAGGGTTTTTATGCAAAAAGTAAGAAATGAAAGCAAAAAATTAGGATGTATGATGATCAAAAACAAGTTGATTGAGGAAAACCTGGAATACTGAATGATGAAATTAATTTATTGCAAAGATATAGAAAATTAAAACCTCAGTCGGGTCACTTTAGACCCATGTTGTGCATCAAAGGGTTAAGGCTGATTCATTGTTGTCAGGTTGGTGTGGGGGACACGTCTCTTCCTCTGCTCAGCGCTGTGACTAAAAGAAAACTAACTAAAATGTCGACTACAGCAGGGTGCACAAATATAATTACTCAGTATAATCTCTTTAAGACGTGTTGTGAAAAATGAAACACCTGGGGAGCTAGCGGAGGAATCTGCCGTGGTCCAACTGAGCACCACGTTCATATTTCATCCTCAGAAATTAAGAAAAAAGCATCAAAACGGTCGACATGATGTTTGATTGACAATCGTTGTCGTGCAAATGATAATTTAGGTCACAAAATGACCAAAAAAGACACAAAATGACCAAAAAAGACACAAAATCATCCAAAAAATTACCAAAAAAGACACAAAATGACCAAAAAAAGAAATTAAGTGACCAAAAAGACTAAAACACATTAACACATGAACACTTTAACACAGTGGAGACAGAGCTGACTTCCAAAATGATTTGGTGACCCGCAGAAATCATCTCGCGACCACAACTGGGGTCCCGACCCCAAGGTTGAGAACAGCTGCACTAAACAACGAAATTGAAAGTGCCACTGCATAAGGTGCATAGTTATGACAATCATAACACAAAACAAGTAAAAACATTTAAAAAATACCGAGCTAAAAGGACAAAAACAAGAACAAGGACATGTGATGTAATAAATAAGTATAAAAATAAATAAATGGCTACTTAAAATGCTATAATTTATACATGAGGTAAATTGAGTGTTTTGCACATGTCAATTGAAATTGATTGAGGAAAACCTGGAATACTGAATGATGGAATTAATTTATTGCAAAGATATAGAAAATTAAAAACTCAGTCAGGTCACTTTAGACCCATGTTGTGCATCAAAGGGTTAAGGCTGATTCATTGTTGTCAGGGTGCTGCTGGGGGACACGTCTCTTCCTCTGCTCAGCGCTGTGACTAAAAGAAAACTAACTAAAATGTCGACTACAGCAGGGTGCACAAATATAATTACTCAGTATAATCTATCTAAGACGTGTTGTGAAAAATGAAACACCTGGGGAGCTAGCGGAGAAATCTGCCGTGGTCCAACTGAGCACCACGTACATATTTCACCTCAGAAATTAAGAAAAAAAAGCATCAAAACAGTCGACATGATGTTTGATTGACAATCGTTGTCGTGCAAATGATAATTTAGCATCATAAATGTAGAGTTTGTTTGATTTACGACTTTGCCGTCTAGTTTGATTTGATCCAAGCCCCAACGTTTGTCATTGTGACATGTTGTGGAAAGTTAAAAGTAGCTTTAATCAGCATCCTGAGCTGATGGCGTCATGGTGCTAAATCCAATTTGAATTGCATTAGTAATAAGCAATATGGCAGCACCATTAACATAATGTGTTAATCTTTAAAAGGACTAATGGAGTCTTTGGTGTCTGACAGGTTGTGGACCGACTGAGCCGAGGCCAGACGGCAACATGAAGGATGTTTCATTTCTTTGACGCGTCGGACGCATGTTGTGTTTGTTATCATGTTGTTGTTTGGTGACGAGACGAGTCACGGCAGCTACCGACGTATTTTTAATATCCATTTTAAGGCTGCGGCACAGCTGGAGTGCTGGTTTAGTGTTGCTTTTCACAGAATGTTCCTGTCCATCAATAAGGACCAAGGTTATTAAAGTTAACGAAAACTAACAAAAGCTAGAGTTGAAACAACATTTTCGTTAACTGAAATAAAAATAGAAACTTTTTTAAAGCGATAACTAACTGAATCTGTATTTTGTGGTTACAAAACTAACTAAAGTTATGGTGGAAATGTCCTTCGTTTTCGTCTTTGTCAACTTTTTTCATACA
This sequence comes from Centropristis striata, assembly GCF_030273125.1. Lineage (NCBI taxonomy): Eukaryota > Metazoa > Chordata > Actinopteri > Perciformes > Serranidae > Centropristis > Centropristis striata. Next base: position 2,980,817 of record NC_081522.1, read on the forward strand.
TAAACCTTTTGGAAATTGAAATCTATTTCATCTTTCTGGTTTTATGACTTAATAACCTTATTGGGGCTGAGATGGATCAGACAAAGGAAATAAAGGAAACATTTATTGTGACCTTACTAAATCTCGCAACCAACAAATACCCCATTACAAAAAAACTAAAACTAACACTAAAACTAATAAAAACTAAACTAAAACTAAGCATTTCCCAAAAAATAAAAATCGAATTAAAACTGCAAACACACTCTAAAAACTCATTAAAACTAGCTGAATTTGAAAAGAAAAATTGACAACGAAATTAAAACTAAAATGAATGAAAAATCCAAAACTATTATAACCTTGATGTGGACACCTATGTACTTTATGTGCTATATATATATATATATATATATGCAAAATACCAACTGGAACATTTAAAAGTGATATTGATTTAATATTTATGTCGGCCTTAAAAAATGACACAAATAATGCTTAATTTCACCTTAAAAGTTGGTATTTTGCATATATATATATATATATATATATATATATATATATATATATATATATACACACACACACATAAAAAAGACACAGAGCCTCCACTATATCCTTGCTCTGACCCTAGAATATAGATCTAGAAACTTAATTTCCTCATCTTTGATTGCCTACTTACAAAAAAACTTGTAAGTAGGCAACTGAGGAAGATGGGCAATTTGGCGGCCATTTTGATATGCAAATGAGAAGGTCAAAAACTCAAAATTTCGCTTGGGAACCTTTTTTTTTTTGATTCAGCACCTTTGAAATAAGTAAAGTAGGCCAGTTCCTGAGTTGTACCCATAAATGCTCCTCACTTTCACTTTTTGGACAATTCCGTCTAGACTATAAGAGCTGCAGTATGTACAAATAGTACGTACTGGGGAACAGTTGCTGAGTCAGGTGCTAGTGGTAAAATGACCCAACCCTAAAATACAAATATATTAAAAAGAGAATGTTGTGCATTAAAACCTTTTTAAACTATGAACTTATTCATGTTTCATCCGTCCTACCTTGGTGCCGTCTCATTGAGCGGCTGTGGCTTTGCCCAGGACAGGTGGGGGCAGGCTGGTAGTGGGCGGGGCTTAGGGTCTCCCAGGTGAGCCTCGAGAACTTTGGAGTAGCGGTAAAGATGGTTACCTGGAGGAATGCAAAGAATATATCTGTTAGAGCTGAAACAATATCAGATTTTCACAAAATGATTATTGCACACAAAAAATAACAATGTTATCTGGAGAGATGATGATGATGATAATTAGGTTCCACAGGAGATGGATTATTATTATATTACTTACACTACTGGTCAAAAGTTTTAGAACACACCAACTTTTCTAGAATTTAATTGAAAATGATGCAGTTTAATGTCTCAGTGTACTCTGAAATGAATGCACATTTGGAACATTTAAAATTCTTGATTGTTTTTAAAGTAAAAAAAAGATTCAAAATCACATTTTATGTTGGACTAAAGGACTAAAAAAAGACACAAAATGACCAAAAAAAGACACCAAAAGACACAAAATGACTTAAAAAAGACACAAAATGACTTAAAAAAGACACAAAATGACCAAAAAAAGACACAAAATGACAAAAAAAGACACCAAAAGACACAAAATGACTTAAAAAAGACAAAATGACAAAAAAAGACACCAAAAGACACAAAATGACTTAAAAAAGACACAAAATGACATAAAAAAGACACAAAATGACCAAAAAGAGACACAAAATGACAAAAAAAGACACCAAAAGACACAAAATGACTTAAAAAAGACACAAAATGACAAAAAAGACACAAAATGACAAAAAAAGACACCAAAAGACACAAAATGACTTAAAAAAGACACAAAATGACAAAAAAGACACCAAAAGACACAAAATGACTTAAAAAAGACACAAAATGACCAAAAAAAGACACAAAATGACAAAAAAAAGACACCAAAAGACACAAAATGACTTGACATGAAAAGAATTATAAAATGGACAAAATAGCCCAAGACTCCATAGAGTTAAGTTGTTAACCCATTTCTTGTTCCCTGAAAAAGGCCTACTTGTATAATTCTGAAATGTACATTATTTTTCAGTTTTGGTTAAGCTTACCTTTTTTTATTTACCTCTGGCAGTTCACCACTTACCTTTGTACCCTTTCAAGCTGTTCATTTGACTTGAACTGCTTGAATTTCAATAAAAAACTGGAAAAATTGGGGTGTTCTAAAACTTTTGACCGGTAGTGTACATGACTTTATAAAATATATTATGAACATGACATCAATACCTTATATTATAATATCACAGTTATCGTCAATATACGCATAAGAAGACGCCCCTAAATCTGAATGATTGTAATGGCAGTCATCTTAAAAATACAACCACTGGAAAAGTGAAACTTACAATATTTAAGATTAAATAAACATTGGCATGTCTGTTAATGCAGTAGTTCTCAACCTTTTTGAGTCGCGACCCCCAATTTAACATGCATATTGTCCGCGACCCCCGCTCACTGAACACAATCTCACACGCACAGTTCAGATCACCCACAAAAGACACAAAATGACCAAAAAAGGAAACAAAACTACCAGAAAAGACACAAAATGACCAAAAAAAGAAACAAAATTACCAAAATGACAGAAAATGACAAAAAAAAGACAGAAAATGACCAAAAAAGGAAACAAAACTACCAGAAAAGACAGAAAATGACCAAAAAATACACAAAATGACCAAAAAAAGAAACAAAATTACCAAAAAGACAGAAAATGACCAAAAAAAAAAGGAAACAAAATGACTAAAAAAGACACAAATTGACCACAAAATGATCAAAAAAATACACAATATGAAAAAAAAAAAAGACATTAAATGACCAAAAAGACTAAAACACATTGACACATGAACACATTAACACAGTGGAGACAGAGCTGACTTCCAAAATGATTTGGCGACCCCCAGGAATCATCTCGCGACCCCAATTGGGGTCTGGACCCCAAGGTTGAGAATAGCTGTGTTAATGTTTGGGGAAATTCCCTTCCTCACCTTCCAGTCTCTGTGGCAGTGGGCGCTCGGTGCCTGTGGGCGGAGCTACCCTGCTGTGGGAGTGGCTGAGGCTGGGCGGGGTCATACTGTAGGAGGTGTACTGAAGGAGAGCGTCGAGGAGCCAGAAGCAGTCTGACGGATCAAACACAACAATTATTAATCAACAAAACTAATCCAATCAATCAATCCAATCCCCTTTATTTGTATAGCACATTTAAACAACACAAACGTCTCCAAAGTGCTGTACATAAAATCAACAATAAAACAAACAATTCGATATACCAATCAGCAATAAATAATAAGTGTATAAATCTAAAATGATGCCACAAATAAAACAATACAATCAAACAGATAAACATAGTAAAATTAAAAAACTAACTAAAGTTATGGTGAAAATGTCCTTCGTTTTTGTCTTTGTCAACTTTTTTCATACGTAAACCTTTTTGGTTGATATGAAATCTATTTCATCTTTCTGGTTTTATGACCTAGTAAACTTATTGGGGCTGAGATGGATAAGAAAAAGGGAATAAAGGCAACATTTATTATGACCTTACTAAATCTCGCACCCAACAAATACTCCATTACAAAAAAACTAAAACTAACACTAAAACTAATAGAAACTAAACTAAAACTAAACTCAATCTAAAAATGAATTAAAACTAACTGAAATTGAAAACAAAAATTACTAAACTAAAACTAAGCATTTCCCAAAAAATAAAAAACGACAACAATTATTAATCTACCGGCTCAGCTGTTCCCTTTGTTGTGAGTAAAAACTGAAAAAGCACAGATACATCAGACACCAGGGTGGGAATTTCACACTCTGGCCTTGATGCCCTGTGAAAAAATGTTCAATTTACGGCCAAGGTGGCCTTTGTGCCCCTGTCAAAGTTCCAGTAAACACAACGCTAACCCGACCCACTCCCCGTCCTTCCAGACCTGTACGCATCAACACATGGCTCATTAGAATATTCTAATGAGCCATGTGTTGATGCGTAGCACAGGTAAGCTAGCGGGACAAGCTGTTTTGATATGTTGTGACTGAAGTATGTGGTAGTATTTGACAGAACTTAACATTTACGTTTTTATAGAAAGTACTATTGATAGGTAATTACCATTGTATTTGCCTATTTAAAGTCGACTCGTTAACGTTACATTTTTGAGTCATGAAAACTAGCATAGCTAGCTAGGTGGGATAGCGCTAACGTCTTCCCTACCTCAGGGACAAGGGCTCCACATTTAGCTGATGTAGATTTCACCTCAGCAGGTTCCTTTTTTATGGCAGGAGGAGGCATTTCTCTTTCCTTACTCTTAGATGAACTCAGGCAGGAGATTCATTTTGCCATCTTTTCAAAATATATGCATTTGAGAATGTTAAGGTATTAATCTGAAAGGTAAAACCGGCGTAATTTAACCAAATGGCCTTTATGCCCTGTCATGTGGCCTTTGTGCCCTTAAAATAAGTGTGAACAGGAAGGCCAAATGGCCTTGCCCCTAAAATGACGAAATTCCAAGCCTGTCAGACACACACACACACACTGAGGTGAGGTTACCTTTCTGTCTGTGACTGTCGTCTATACAGTTGGAATCACCGTACAGAGCGATGCGACCTCCCCCGTCAGACGGTGTTTGGTACAGTCCCAGGATGGGAACCCCCTCCACCACTGTTGTCTCCTGCTTTAACACCTCCAGACCTGTGAAAACAACACACACACACACACACACACACACACACACACACACACACACACACACACAGAGACACACACAGAGACGGACAGACACAGACAAACACAGACAGACACACACACACACACACACACAGACAGACAGACACACACACACAGACACAGACAGAGACACACACACACACACACACACACAGACACACACACACACACACACACAGACACAGACACAGACACACACAGACACACACACACAGACACAGACACAGACACACACACAGATACACACAGACACAGACACAGACACACACACACACACAGACACAGACACACAGACAGACAGACACACAGACACACACGTTATATCTGAACTATAGACACACAGATGAAAAACTTGCCTGTCAGCCTGAATGGCTGCTAGCCAGCACTGTGTTACACTAAACTGAGCTCAATACTTTAACGGGTGCTGGTACCTTGGTCCTTTAAATTCTTGGCAATCACTATTCCATCTTCTGGGAAACGGGCGATGGCACAGCCTGAGGCGTAGTACACTGGGAGAGAAAGAGAGAATATGCTCATTTTCTAAAAAAAAGTGAGAATAAAACAGAACTAAAGGTGACTAGGGGAATAATCAGAAAATGAAGAGTGTGTGTGTGTGTGTGTGTGTGTGTGTGTGTGTGTGTCTTACTGTCATGATCAGCCAAGGTGAAGTCTCCCTCGTACAGCCCATCACTGAAAGCCATCCCCCACACTGAGATCAGGTCGTTCAGAGCTGGAACGTTAGCGCCCCCTGTGTCCGGCATCCACCACTGCCTGCAGATTGCATCAAGAAAAACCATCTGAACAACAATTCACATAGGCAGGACAAATAGACATCTACATAAATTAGAGCTAAACATAACTTTTAATTTAATATCTGCCACAAACAGAAAAGGGTCACATAATTTGCATCTAAATTCATAGCACCAACATTTTTATACTGTATATTCATATTTATTCTGCACTGGAATTCTACTCCTTAATACATACTCCTTCTTTAGACACTTTATTTGTATTTTACATTACATTTTATTGTATTTTATTGTATTTTTATATTTTATTGCTTGAAGTATGCCTAGGTTGTTCTTTTTATTTAATTATTTAATTGTGTTGTTATTGTCTCTGTGTGTAATGCTGCTGCTGCTACACTGTAATTTCCCAGCTTGGGATAAATAAAGTACATCCATCCATCCATCTATCTATCTATCCATCTATCTATCCATCTATCCATCTATCTATCCATCTATCCATCTATCTATCCATCCATCTATCTATCCATCCATCCATCTATCCATCTATCCATCTATCTATCCATCTATCTATCCATCCATCCATCTATCCATCCATCCATCTATCCATCCATCTATCCATCCATCCATCTATCCATCCATCCATCTATCCATCTATCCATCTATCTATCCATCTATCTATCTATCCATCTATCTATCCATCTATCCATCCATCCATCTATCCATCCATCCATCCATCTATCCATCTATCCATCTATCCATCCATCTATCCATCTATCTATCTATCTAAATAAATCAACATTATTTAATCAACAAGTCCAACTCAACCTGGCATCAAATAACTCCATGTTAATTAATAACAACTAAAACTTGACAATAGCAGTAAATGTATGCAGAGTTCCTAATTCAGCTGTCTGCATCAGGGTTTATTTGTCCAGTTAAAGCCGCAGTGAATGAACAAGACTGAAATGAACCAGCGCCATTCAATTAAAGCTGAATTACTCAGCATAATATTTTCAAGCCGTAAAGACTATATTTAACTGTGTTTAAGACGTTTAATCCTGTGGATACAGTGCAACAGCCTGGGTAGGATATGAATGGAGCAGCAAAGAGTCATGAGTAATTTTTAGCTCTGCATGAGGAGCTCTGAATGTGAAAAGTCGTGATAAATTACATCTATTACGGAGCGAGGAGACGTCAAGGCCAGCGCTGAGGAGAGAGAGTCGGACAGAAACTGTGATACGGCAGGCTGTTAAATACACAACACACTTCATCTTGCTTTCATTAGAACGTGATAAAGCTGCTTCGGAGGGAAGAGCTGTTTTATCATTGAACTGTTTCATAATTAAGGGAAAGGAAACATAGATCACAAAAATACAGGGAGCTTCCCACATAAGAGCAATTACAGTCAGGGAACCTGGTTCCCAACAACACAAAAAGTACATTTGCTTTTTATGAAATCATCTATCTGTTAAAGCAAGAGGCGTCTGTGTGTGTGTGTGTCTAGGGCAGTAGTTTTCAACCTTTTTGAGTCGCGACCCCCAATTTAACATGCATGTTGTCCGCGACCCCCGCTCACTGAACAGAATCTCACACGCACAGTTCAGATCATACAAAAAAGAAACAAAATGATCAAAAGAGACACAAAATGACAAGAAAAGACACAAAATGACTGAAAAGACAAAAAATGACCAAAAAAAGACAGAAAATGACCAAAAAAGACACAAAATGACAAAAAAAAGACACAAAATGACCAAAAAAAGACACAAAATGACAAAAAAAAGACACAAAATGACCAAAAAAAAGACACAAAATGACAAAAAACAGACACAAAATGACAAAAAAAGACACAAAATGACCAAAAAAAGACACAAAATGACCAAAAACAGACACAAAATGACAAAAACAGACACAAAATGACCAAAAAAAAGACATTAAATGACCAAAAAGACTAAAACACATGAACACTTTAACACAGTGGAGACAGAGCTGACTTCCAAAATGATTTGGCGACCCCCAGAAATCATCTCGCGACCCCAATTGGGGTCCCAACCCCAAGGTTGAGAATAGCTGATCTAGGGCATCTCTCTGTCCGTTAGTCAGACTGACCTCAGATTTCGTATGTGTCTTGTGCATGGCACGAAGGTGTGCATCCTCGATTTTCGAAGATTTTTAAATTCATTTTTCTAAATATCATTATTTACGTAGGACGTGTTGCGGCATTGCACTGTTTCTGATCTGACGCCTTTTAGGGGAGCTCCGCCCCATTGTGTGATAGGCCTACACCTGGTCAGTAACACAATTCACTCTTGGATTCATTACTTGGATTTACACCCTGACTCATCTCATCTCTTTCAGAGTTTTAAAGTGCGCTACAAGGTTCAATTTTCCAATAGTTTCCAGTGAATATCAATGTTCAATGTGTATGTGCTGGATGGTGTGTGAATACCAGTGGTGGGAGAAGTATTCAGATCTCTTACTTAAGTAAAAGTACTAATACCACACTGTGAAATTACTCCACTACAAGTAAAAGTCCTGCATTCAAAACTTACTGAAGTAAAAGTACAAAATTATCAGCATCAAAATGTACTTAAAGTATCAAAAGTAAAACTACTCATTATGCAGAATGGACCCAGTCAGATTGTTTTATATATATCAAGTATATTATTGGATTAATATAATGATGTATTTATGTAAGCAGCATGTAATTTGATCAAGTTAGGGATCGTTTTAACTATTTAATATACTGTTACAAGGTTTAATTAAAAAACAACAAGTCAAATCACTTTAAATTTATTTTTTTATGTTAAATCTCGACCTGTAAAGTAACTAAAGCTGTCAGCTAAATGTAGTGGAGTAAAAAGTACAATATTTGCCTCTAAAATGTAGTGAAGTAGAAGTATAAAGTTACATAAAATGGAAATACTCAAGTAAAGTACAAGTACCTCAAAATTGTACTTAAGTAGAGTACTTGAGTAAATGTACTTTGTTACTTTCCACCACTGGTGAATACATACTTCCTACAGGCGCTGCACTAGTTTTTGTAAAGGCCCTGAACATTTGTTTCTCATCAGCTTGATGATTGAGAAATCATCACTGCAAGAACACATTCTTTGCTGCCAAAGCTACAATGGTTTTTGTTATTTCACATGATTTTCTTTCAATAATTTAGCTCTTCTCACTGGTTTCAATTGGCCGAGGCTCAGCTGGTTTCTGTCCACCAATGAGGATTTGAATCATTATCTGATGACAGTTGGTAGGTTGTTTGATTGATTTTAGTCAACTCTGATGGAGCCAAAACACTGTTATGATGAAGCACATTTGCTTAGATTCAGCTTGCTAATAAAGAGGAATTCTGCTCATGTTACACACCAGAGTCTCTTTACAGGTGAACAAAGGTTTATTACATCATTTGTGGCTCCAGGGGGCGCTGTGTGATTTTTGATAAATGCCCTCATGTCAGTTTTCTGGGTATGAAGCCTAGGAGTTTGAAAATAAAACAATCTGGGGTGTGGAGTTGAGCTTGAGGAATAGTTTGAGGCTTTTTGGACTGTTGGCATTAACAGCTGCATTGTGGGTAATGTAGTTGGGATATCTCTGGTTTTGCTGCATTAAACGTGATACGTTTTTTTAGTCTGTCCATTGTGAGACTGCAATGTTCTATCGATGAAGAATTCTTCAAAATATATCTAAAGAGGTTTTTAAGTCTTGCAGTCATGAATATTTGTAAGAAATAAATCAGGCGTTTCTAATTACTAGGCTGAGATTTGCCATATACATGTTTTCTAAAAGAAGTAAGAGAAGAATGGGTTGCTGCAAACAGCTTAAGTAAATTTTAATTGACAATATTTTTTAAAATTAGTTTTCTTATTATATACTAAAACAATGGCATTTCTTGCTATAGTAGATGTAGTTTCGATATCTCTCAGTACCTGGTGATGAAGAATATTTGAACTGCTAAAATTCTCTGACAACTTTGAAATCAGAAATAATTTCTCAACAACATTAAATATTCATGACCATTAATCATGAAGTTAAAATCAGTAAAATAGCTTCATCAGGGCGATACAACTTCAGACTTCAGTATAAAACATTGATACATTTTGATTGTTGTAAAAATGTATGTGGTGTCAAACCATAGACTGTATAAATAATAATATGTCAAGAAGAGAAAAGAGTAAAACACACATAAAGAAATGCCTCATGTAAAACAAAAACTTTTGCCAGAAAATGTTTTGTTGTACATTGTTTTTATTATTATAATTAATGTAGGACCTTTATCTCTCATAGCAACAACCTATTAAATATGCTAAAATATTTTTTTCTCCAATGTGCAATATCTGTAAAATGCAAAGTACTTTCAGGAAAACAAACCAACACACAAAAAATATATTAATAAAAAATGGCAAATGCATGTATATTTCTAATTAGGGCCTCGGGGCAATCGCACCGAGCACTACTGTTATACTGTGGATTTCTTCTTCTTCCTCTTCCGGACGCAATTTCGTCCCGCTACTAGTCCTACAACTTGAAGAGTTGCAGGACAAATTATATATCAAAACGTGTGGTTTGATCGGGATCGTGTGCTATTACTTTTCTCTACAGAATACGAAAAACTGCCCAAAATGTTGCATTAAAATGAATGGGACGGCCGACAAAAAAATGAGCAAAAAAGAACAATAATTGGAGATTTTTAAATGTCTACTTCTCCGGCATAATTTCACCTAGAGACTCCATTTAAACTTTAAACAGTAGACACAAGTCTTGTGTATCGGTGTATTAATCCACGTTTCGATAGGTCATATAGTTTTTTATCAATCCCTGTTCAATGACCATGATCATTTTTGGAGAAATTCTGAGATTATAATGGGTGTGTATTGCACGGAATGTTCGTGTCACAGTGTGTGACATCATCGCCAGAGTGTAGAGGGAGAGAAAAAACTGTCAAAAAATACATTTGAAAACTGTGCTCCAGGCCGCAAATTCCACTCTACAGAAATAATTTATACATAGAAACGTAGGAAAATTTGTCTTCTCACTCACAATCCTCTGGTAAAGCTGTCAGAGTTATAGTTTGGGCGTAAGACGCAAAGATGCGCCACCAACACGCACCAACAGCCTCATTGGCTCCCATATTAAAAGCGCAGGAAGATTTCAGAATAAGAGAAATGTAACAGTTTTTTTAGATCGCTCTAACAAAGCTATTTTTTCATTTTTCTTAAAAAACAAACATATGTAGACGTTCAGGAAGAACTCAGGACGCTCAAAGTGAAGTCGGATCAATGATAGGTATTATGGTTTTGCCAAAAATTCCAGTCTGTCTACCTCTGCTGTCACTGAGCCGGAACAGGTGTCAGTTAATTCTGTTGATTGCCTTTGATCTTTGATGTGATTACAGTTACAGATACACACACACATGCGCGTAACACATCCACATCTATGTGTCTGTAGCTTGAGCTGCTGTGACAACTAAATTTCCCCGCTGCAGGATAAATAAAGTCATATCTTATCTTATCTCTCATAGCAAGAGCCAAGACATTAGGTTTTAATGGCCTTTAACATCAGCCAGTGTTACTGCTATAATACCAATAATAAAGCGTCAGAGACAGGTGAATACCTGGTGTTTTCGTCGTAGAACTTGACCTTCCTCATGACCGACGTGTTGTACCAGTCGCTGAAGATAATGAGCGACAGGCCGTTGTCGATGTCTCTCCGCAGCTTGGTGATCTCCTCAGGGAAATACTCCTCCTCGCTGTCAACCATCAGCAAAGTGCCTGCAGAGACACAACAGCAAACAACCCATTAGCTTGTTATCTTCTGCTCAGCCAAACAGCGTTCGGAGAAAAACAAGTTTCATTAAGTGCCTGGAGCTGTGGTTGTGCTTTTAAAGCGGAAATCATCTCATTCTGTTGTGTGCTTGTAGTCTCTGTGCTCTTACCAGGCGGCAATCTCCGTGTCTGAGCATGGAGGCCACCAGGAAGTGCATAAAACCTGCAATTCACCGAAAATTCCAGTAGAGGGTGCTAAGTTTGGCTGCAAAAGAAATCTGCCCATTCATTTCAGTGCTAAATTTGAAAACTTCCCACTTGATTTATTACCTCTGAAAAAATGTTCAGGGACAACATTATGGTCTCAATCACTAGTAAAAAATCTTCTTCAAGACAATTTGATGTCAATAGTTCTAATAATGGCCCCATTTAGAAGAAAATAGAAGATAAAGAATCGTATGATTTGGGGCGTTTCTAGCTTTGATTGACAGGTCACTGACAAGGCGAGCCGTCACCAGGAGAGAAGCAGAGCAATGCGTATCCATGGAAACGTGTCAATAAAGTTATATATAACGTTATATAGATAGAAAAGAGGACGTTTACCGATTTGGTCTCATAACTTTGACCCTTTCACTGTATTTTCACTTAATGACAGTTTATTTGAACGTTTTGTTCAGTAAAAATGTCTTGTTCAGTGTTTGGTTGGACTAACAGACACTCCAAGGAGTCGCTGCTCAGTTTTCTGAGGTAAGAAAGATACATTTTGTTTATGTTTTTTTGCTAGCTAAAACTATCATCCCAGTTAATGCTCCAGCTAATGCTAACATGAATTAGCAGCAGCTTCTCTCAGTCAGGTTGAGGTGTAGAGAGGCTGTAGTCAGTGATCAGATCCCTCTCCTCCTCCACAGTCCAGATATGGTCTGCTCCGCGTATCGGAAACAAGATGGCGACGAGAATAACGCTGAACTCGAGGCTTCCAACGGGCCACAAACCAATGGGTGACGTCACGGTGACTACGTCCATTTTTTACATACAGTCTATGGCTCTTACCGTACTGGCTGGCATCGAAGCAGGTGATGGGCGCTCCCAGCACCTCCACAAAGTATCCCATACTCCTCAGGTGCTGGTACATGTCCCTGAAGTTTGTGTGGATATGGTCCCCATTCCTGGAAAGAAACATTTCAGATGATTGGAGGTTAAAAAAAAAAAGTAATCTGGCTAGAGAATTACAATAGAAAACTGATAATCAACTAAATCAGAGACACAAGAGTGGTGTGGTGAAAAAGGCTACAGGCCAAGGTTATTATAGTTAACGAAAACTAACGAAATAATAAAAACTAGATTTGAAAAAAACATGTACAAATAAAATGAGAGTTTTTAAAAAAACGATAACTAACTGAAACTGTATTGTGTGGTTAGAAAACTAACTAAAACTAACTAAATGATAGTGAAAATGTCCGTTTTCGTCTTTGTCAACTTTTTTCATACGTAAACCTTTTTGGTTGATATGAAACCTATTTAATTCATCTGGTTTTATGACTTAATAACCTTATTGGGGCTGAGATGGATAAGACAAAGGAAATACAGGCAAAATGTATTGTGACCTTACTGAATCTGGCACCCAACAAATACCTCATTACAAAAAACTAAAACTAACACTAAAACGAATAAAAACTAAACTAAAACCAAGCATTTTCCAAAAGTTAAAAACGAATTAAAACTAGTAAACTCACTCTTAAAACTAACTAAAACTGGCATTATTATACTTAATATAACCCAGTGAAAAATTAACAAATGTAAATTTTGGAAAACCTGACATCCTCCGAGTTGTATTATAATATTTAAATCTATTTTATTTGTAAACCTTATTTTTGTTTTGATATTTGATTTGACTCCACCTAGGTTTTTTTTGTTTTGTTTTGTTTTTTTTTGTTTTTTTTTATTTTATTGCTTTTATTTTTCTACTATCATTCTGCTCTTTCGTGTTGATTTTAAGCATGAATGAACATTCTTTATTTTTGTATGTGAACAAAAGAAAAAAAACCCAATAAAAAGAAGTTTGAAAAAAAAATACAACCAACTAAAACTAACTGAATTTGGAAACAAAAATTTACAACGAAATTAAAAACTAAAACTAATGAAAAATCCAAAACTATTATAACCTTGCTACAGACATGAAGTGAACATAGTTGTTTTTTGTTTGTTTGTTTGTTTGTCTGTCTGTTTTCGCCGTGTGGCTTTGTACTGGTGTATCGTTGTTTTCATTTTTGTTGTTGTGGTTATCCTTTATATTATTCTTTGTATGTTATTTGTGTGTACATTATGTCTAATTTGTAAATATGTTTCTGAGTCTCTGTTGTCTAGAATTGTGTTTTAGTGTTTTGTTTTCATATTGTGGCTCCTAATAAGTAATCCACTGTTCTTTTCTTTGTTTATTCGTTAATAAAAATTAAAAAAAAATTAAAAAAACTAGGCCTGCAAGCAGGACTGAACGGGACCGAGCAGAGTGGAGCCGTCGGGGAGGAGTAGGAGGAGTTTGTTAAAGTATTCAACGTGGAAATGGCGAAAATTCCATATAAAATCCAAGATGGCCGACTTCCTGTACATTTTAGGGTATGGCTTCTTGAGACTTTTTGGTGCGTCTTCCCATGATACACGTATGTACCAAATTTCGTGTCTCTACGACAAACCTGTGTGAGGGGCTGAATTCTAGGGGGCGCTAGTAGGTCATTTTGCCACGCCCATTTCTGAAAGCAATGAAATACGTAAATTTTCGCCACGATTGAATTTTGTGCCAAGTTTGGGGAGTTTTTGAATATGATAAAGGCCTCAAAAAGGCTATTCATTTGTCGTTATAATAATAATAATAATAAATGGACCAATTTCAATAGGGTCCTCGCACCGTTAGTGCTCGGCCCCTAATGAAGTGAACATCACACACGCACCAGTCCAGTGGGTCGTTCTTCATGCGCAGGTTGTCTCGGGGGAAGTAGCCCGGCGGGTAGCGCAGGTTGTGGTACTGGTCCCACAGCACCCTCTTACTGCGCGGGGGGGTCGGCACGATCTTCACCTTAATGGGCAGTTTGACTGTAGAGGTCAGCTCACCGCCAGCTTCAGACTGCAGAGGGTCAGAGGTCAAGCAGGAGAATGGGTCAAAACTGAACAGGAGTAGTCAAAAACACAGGTTAGATAATATATAACACTTATTCATAATTCTGAAGTTGCAGTCAGAGAGGGTGTTAAGGTAATTAAAATACAAGAGTTACAGTCTGACAGAAGTACGTCTCCCCAAACCAGTCAAGTTGCAGTTTATATTAGAGCCTTTGGCAATACTATCACAGTCAATTTTAAGGTATTTCAATTAGATATGATTTATTTCAAATTTTGTTTACATTTTTTTTTTTTTTTTTTTTTTGCAACAGCCTCTTCGTTTTAATGTGTGGGCGGAGAATCTTTCCATTAGGGAACATAAAATCAAAAAGGACTGTAGGAGAGACGTGGAGATGTTGAGTCAGAGACTAAAGGAGGGGCGAGGTGAGGAAGAAAGCTTCATTTTAACTTATTCCTTGTCTAATCTTCTTTTTTTTTTTTTGGCCCACCACCACCCCTCCACTTTTGGAGGACAACTTTATTTTTATTTACATAACAAGAAAAGGTCAAACAACTTAAACAGAAAGTAAGGTAAATAATTAAAAAAATAAAAATAAAGAGTAGATATTTAGAACAAAAGTTGTTGTTTACGTTGATTTCAGATAGTTAATAGGTATGAGGAGGGTTATTGTGTGGCCATACATATACGCTGATAAGCAAATCAGCAGACAGACAGACAGACAGACAGACAGACAGACAGACAGACCAATGGGGGGATTTTATGTAAATTTTGTTCACATTTTTAATAGAGCCTGACTGATATGCGTAATATACTTATTGTAAGTCGCTTTGGACAAAAGCGTCAGCTAAATGACATGTAATGTAATGTAATGTAATGTGGGATATTTGTGACTGTGATTTTAGAGGGGGAAATGTATGGTGGCATCTAAAATAAATAAATAAATAAATTGCAAATTAAACTAAAGCAACCCTGATTCCTGGTGGTTTGTGGCTCCAGTCAGAACTTTTAATATCCTACAATGACAAATAGTTAGCTAAAAGTAATGGATACATTGTTTCACTACATACTATGGACAGCAATACAAACTTGACAAAAGCAGCAAAACACTGACAAAGTGTAAAGACATTTGGAAGTGATAGGGATGTGGTCTAGAGAAAGTGAAAGGTGCTGAGAGGACAGACTCAGGTGTTGCTGCAGTCACTCACATCGTTCTCTGCAGGCGACGCCACGGTGACCATCACATGACCTTGAGCGATCCCTTCCCACGATGCCGCCTTCTTGGCCACAGAGATGGAGACGGCCAGGTAGCCGGCCCACGGCCACAGCACAGGTGAGTAAGAGACGGCCACGTCGATGTGGTCGCCGTTCTGAGGGAGGTAGGGCTGCCAGATGGGCTGAGCAGGAGAGAGAGAGCAGAGTTTATCCTGAGGCTAAAGCAGGCCAGTGAAGTCAACTTCACTTGTCCCCTTACACAACTTGAGGAAGTGATACTCAGTAAATCAAATGAGCATTTTACAAAAGGGAACTGAAAAAGATTATATTGATTTGTGTATTTTTTGCACCTTGTCGACAATCCTGCCAGTGACCCCCATGCCGTTGAGAATGGTGACGTTGACGATGGTGGGCATTCCTCCGTAGTAGATGGGCTGAGAGCAGTAAGGCCACATGTACGGACACTCGGTCAGGTCGATGTAGCTGGGAGAAAGACTGGCAGGAGACATGACGGGAAAGGATGCTGAATGACTCTGTTTTTGCTTTAAAAAAAACAGATTATGTGCTTTCTGTCTGAGACAAACCACCAAAGCTGAAGAAGAAAAGTTACACAGGAGGCCGTGACTTTTGTTGTAACCAGGAGGCCACCAGGAAGTGCATAAAGCCTGCAATTCACCGAAAATTCCAGTGGGGGGTGCTAAGTTTGGCTGCAAAGGAAATCTGCCCATTCATTTCAGTGCTAAATTTGAAAACTTCTCACTTGATTTATTACCTCGGAAAAAAAATTCAGGGACAACATTATGGTCTCAATCGCTAGTAAAAAATCTTCTTCAAGACAATTTGATGTCAATAGTTCTAATAATGGCCCCATTTAGAAGAAAATAGAAGATAAAGAATCGTATGATTTGGGGCGTTTCTAGCTTTGATTGACAGGTCACTGACAAGGCGAGCCGTCACCAGGTTTTACTTTCCTGTACTGAAAAATGAAAACGATCTATAAATAAAGAGTTTTAAAAAAAAAACCTGTCTTCATGTGTACACAGGCTGTCGTTGCTAATTTAGTGTATGTGTGCACTGAATCCTCTACCTGGCCTGAGGTCTGTAACTGTTGAGGATCTGGTAGGCTCGGATCAGGTCTAGCTTCCCGTGGCCCTGCTCAAACATGTTGACCCCTGGCAGCCTGCGGGCCGACGCGATGAGAGCCTGCTTCATGGAGGCCGGGTTCACCAACTCCCTGTTCAGGACGGTGCTGCAGGACAGAAGACAGGCTGGGTTAGTTTGGATCTGGTGTCGGATTGCAGACTTTTTTTTTTTTTCTTTTTTCAAACTTCTCTTTATTGGTTTTTTTTCTTTCGTTCACATACAAAAATAAAGAATGTACATGTTCATTTATGCTTAAAATCAACACGAAAGAACAGAATTATAGTAAAAAAATAAAAGCAATAAAAAAAAGCCCCCAAAAAAAAAAAAAAAACCTAGGTGAAGTCAAATCAAAGTTGTATTAATAATACAACTCGGAGGATGTCAAGTTTTCCAAAAATTGACATTTGTTAATTTTTCATGGGGTTATATTTAGTATAATAATCCATAAATGGCTGCCATATTGTGTAAAAGGTGTCTATCTTACCTCTCAGGGTGAATTTTATTTTTTCTAACTGCAAATGTTTCATTATATCATTCATTAAAGTTTGATAGACTGGAGGATTTTTTTGTTTCCAGTTCAGCAGATTCATTCTTCTCGCTAACAGTGTCACAAAACAAATCACATTCTTTTGGTTGTTTGACAAAGAGAGCTCCATGGCAGCTGACCCAAGCCCAAACATGGCAAGAACTGGGTCTGGTTAAATATGTTTCTGGAAGGATTGTGATTGGGAAATAATTGATTATTTTCTATATTGGTAAATGATTTGATGCTTGATTTCTGCTCCTCTGTTCTCTGTCTCTGAGTGACGCAGGTCACTATCAAAGGTCAAACCTTGATTGTAATAAATATCTCTGTGCATTTATATTAAATCAGGCAATATGATTTTGATACAATTATTATGTTTGTGTGTTAATGTTGGTTTAGAAACTTTGTTTACATATATTTCATTGTCTGTTTCATATTTTTTAGACTTTTAGAATCTATGTGAGACAGTGAAAATCCTTTGGCTCTGTAAGACATGATATCTTTGTAAGACATAACAAGGCAGGAGGTTTTTGTTGAATGTTCTGGAGAAGAAGCCAGGTCAGGATGGCCTTGTCCGGGGCAGCAAGATCGTATGCCCAGGTGGCATGACGTGCCATTTTGTATTGATTAAAACTGGCGAATCAGCGGATCAAGAACGCGGGACTTCCTGGAGGAAATCGACCAGCATGTTTTGTAAACAAATGTTAGTATTTTAATGGGTTCAGGGAGAGAGTCGTGGTTCAGACTTCACAAACTGAAACACGTCTGTTTGTATTCAGGGACATGAGTTTTTGAACCCGGAGAATCTCTGTAAAGTGCACATTTTTTGACGTATTGTAATAAAACTATGTTAAACTGAGAACTCGGACGTCTCCAGCTCTTCATTCCCCATCAAAGACTGCGCAGAAAAATGGTGAGGTTTTTTCTGTTGGTGACAGATTATCAATTTTCAAGGTTTCCTCATGCAATTTTTCTAACAACAGGCTGGGTTAGTTTGTATCTGGTGTCGGATTGCAGAGGGTTTAATTCAGAACAGTGCTGGAGGAAAGGAGAGGGCTGGGCCGGTATTTTGTGTGTGTGTCATTCTCCTGGGAGAAGGAGAGGTGCTTGTTGTCAGCGAGGGTGGTATGATGTTTAAGCCGGCAACATGAGCTCACAGAATCGGCTCAGTTACAGCTATGTAACAAGAAGGCTTTCACCATGTAAAGACAGGATATTGACAGACTGAGAATAATACCCGGCATTAATCGGCGACACACCGCCATCCTCTGGGACCGCTTCACTGCCTGCTCATGTTCAGGATTACAGCGCAGGAGATAATTACACCATGCGGAGCTTTAAATACACGTGTCCTCTGATGTCAGACTCCTCTACAGGTCAGCTGGCACAGCACTTAGAGTGCATTGGACAAATAAAACAACAAACTTTGAACTGCTGCCCTCAGGGAAACGTTACAGGTCCATCAGGACACGCACCACAAGATTCATGAGCAGTTTCTATCCCGCAGCTTAGGGCTGGGCGATATGGCCCTAAAAGAATATCACGATATTTTAGGCTATTTTTGCAATAACGATATTCTTGACAATATTAGGAAATACTTAACAAGATATAGTAAATATTATTTTTTTTTTGTCTGTATAAATAAATAAAAATCTAACATGTAGTTTGAAGTGCAAATCTCAACAGTTGCCAAATACAAAAAGTTACTCTTGAGTATGAGCAAATAATAAAAATAACCATTTAGGGGTTCCGGGGGGCATATTTTAATGAAATATTGTAAAGGAGAATAAAGGTTATTGTATGTTTCATTTAAGGCATCTTATTTTGACAGACTTCTTGTAAATTCTGTGGTGGATTCTCTTAACACACTGTGCTTTTATTTTGAAAGCTGCATGTGTTTAGCGACAGGGAGTAAGTAGCTTTTTGTGATTAAAACAACTTTAACCACTACATCAAGAAGTAGGAACGTTGCCAATATCATGATATGCATTTTTTTTTAACCATAAAAAAAATACACTTTATATGTTTATATAATTACAGTATTGTTTTAATGCATACAATGGCACTGAGTTAATGGTACAGTGAATGAATGACATGAATATACTAAGTGCTGAGAGAATGAGAATGTATCTTTTCTATTTACTATTTATTGAGATGAGATGTATCTTGTTATTTCCTATTTATTATGCTTTTTTTATGAGTCCAGTACCTGAGTGCATTGAATTTCGTTGTATTTCTGTGCAATGACAAATAAAAATCTAATCTAAATCTAATCTAATCTAAAAATGAAACCAAAAGCTCAGGTCAAAAAACAACATTTTCGACCTGATGAAGGCGCTTCAGGAAAAATTTAGAAGATAACTTTAGTCAGTGGGAAGAATCATCACAACTTAATAGTGGTTAGCAGCCTGAAGCTGTGATGACTTGGCAATATAATAATAATAAAATAGATATTATGATAAAAGATTCCCTCCTCCCTCCCTGTGTGTATTATAATCTGGGTTTCTCTTTTATTTGTTCTGATAGCGGGGCCGGCCATGCATGCCTGTTAGAACCCATTTCCATGTGTGGCTGATGCAAACTGATGCAACCATTTCTTTTTGTTTTTTTAGCACCACATCTACAACCACAATTCCAAAAGTGGGGACGTTGTCTACAATGTAAATGAAACAGAATGTGATCATTTTCTAAACCTTTGTTTAGAAAATAGTTCCAGTTGAAATCCAGTTGAAGTCCACTACATTTTATGTTCAAACTGATAACATTTTCTTATTGTCAATATAAACTCTGCATTCTGAATTTGATACATTCTGTTTTTTGATGGTACAGCGCTCTGTTTTTAAGTCTTTTTTTTTTTCAACCAAAATGCTTTGCCCTTGTTAGGGGGTACTTGGCTGAAAAATTATTTCACAGGGGGAACATCAATGAAAAAAGGCTGAGAACCACTGCCGTAGATTATAACACAACTGCACAATAACCTTATGACATTCCAACAGTTTAAGATTATTGCCTTTCTAGCTGGCATAAAAAGATCAGACTCCAGTCACTTAATGACAACATACACTACTGGTCAAAAGTTTTAGAACACACCAACTTTTCCAGAATTGAATTGAAAATGATGCAGTTTAATGTCTCAGTGTACTCTGAAATGAATTGCAACATTTAAAATTCTTGATTGAGCATGATAGTGTTTTGAAAGTAAAAAAAAGATTCAAAATCACATTTTATGTTGGACTAAAGGACTAAAAAAAAGACACAAAATGACCAAAAAAAGACACAAAATGACCAAAAAAAAGACACAAAATGACCAAAAAAAAGACACAAAATGACCAAAAAAAGACACAAAATTACTAAAAAAAGACACAAAATGACTAAAAAAAGAAACAAAATGACTTACAAAGACATGAAAAAAAAAAAAAAAATGGACAAAATAGCCCAAGACTCCATAGAGTTAAGTTGTTAACCCATTTCTTGTTCCCTGAAAAAGGCCTACTTGTATAATTCTGAAATGTACATTATTTTTCAGTTTTGGTTAACCTTACCTTTTTTTATTTACCTCTGGCAGTTCACCACTTACCTTTGTACCCTTTCAAGCTGTTCATTTGACTTGAACTGCTTGAATTTCAATAAAAAACTGGAAAAATTGGGGTGTTCTAAAACTTTTGACTGGTAGTGTAGATCAGTTTGTGGTACTGACCTGGCCAGGAGAGTAACGGCTCCAGCCACCACTGGAGAGGCCACGCTGGTGCCAGACAGAGAGCGACAGCCCTCCTTCATCCCTGATCCCCGAACACCGGAGCCGTAGGTGACGATGTCTGGCTTCACCCGGCCATAGCCTCCTGGCAGCTCCTGCACAAAGATGGGCAACAGATACAGATCATGAGATAAAGACATTCAATTCAATTCAAATTTAAAATTACTTTATTTATCGCCGAGGGGAAATTCAGTTAGTCTGTTATCTCTGTTAGAATGAGACAGCCTGATGGCTGTAGGAGAGAAAGATCTTTTCAACAGAGAGAGAGGAGCCGTCCACTGCTGTTTTTTTGCTCCATAAAGGTTTTGTGTAGCAGATGATCTGGGTATTTAAAGATGACCTCAACATGTTGACATGTCATCTCTCCACCACCTCCTCCAGTGTGTCCAACCTGGCTCCAACCACAGAAACAGCTCTTTAGACCAGTCCAATTTGTGTCTATTTTGATAATTTTGTCTTTTTTTGGTCATTTTGTGTCTATTTTGATAATTTTGTCTTTTTTTGGTCATTTTGTGTCTATTTTGGTCATCTTTACATCTATTTTTGGTCAATTTGTGTCTATTTCATTAATTTTGTGTCCTTTTTTGGTCATTTTTACATCTATTCTTCTTCTTCTTCAAACATTCTTGATAATGATCTGGCTCCAACCACAGAACCAGCTCTTTAGTCCAGTCCAATTTGTGTCTATTTTTGATAATTTTGTCTTTTTTTGGTCATTTTGTGTCTATTTCATTAATTTTGTGTCCTTTTTTGGTCATTTTTACATCTATTCTTCTTCTTCTTTAAACATTCTTGATAATGATCTGGCTCCAACCACAGAACCAGCTCTTTAGACCAGTCCAATTTGTGTCTATTTTGATAATTTTGTCTTTTTTTTGGTCATTTTGTGTCTATTTTGTTCATCTTTACATCTATTTTTGGTCAATTTGTGTCTATTTCATTAATTTTGTGTCCATTTTTGGTCATTTTTACATCTATTCTTATTCTTCTTCAAACATTCTTGATAATGATCTGGCTCCAACCACAGAACCAGCTCTTTAGACCAGTCTGATCATCTGTGTGTGTGATGCTGCCTCCCCAGCAGACTGCAGCATAAAACAACACACTACCACCACAGACTGATAACTTCCTTTATGCTGGAACTATTCTTTGGAACAGGTTACCTGGCCCATTTAAATCAATCAGAAGCATACGCAGTTTTAAACAAAACTTGAAAAAATGGTTTAAACACCAATCTTAGAATGTTGGCAATCTGTATCTGTCGTGTATATTTGAAACTGTAATTTATGTTTTTATGTGGCTTATGAATGTATGTATGTATGTAAGAATGATTTATGTAAGATATGCTGCTACTTGCCCCTGTCTCCTGCCTTATAGGGACCACAATGGAAATAAGCCTTAGGGCTTTATTGTGTCAACCCTGACTATTTTTTATCTATTTATATTACGTATGACACAGGTTGCTGTTTCATATTTTTTATATCAAGAATGGTCAAATAAAATCAATCAATCAATCAATAAAACATCTGCAGCATCTTACTACACATGTCCAGAGATCTGAGCTTCAAGAAGAAGCTTTTTGTAGAGAGCGTCTGTGTTTAGGGACCAGTCCAACTTATTATCCAGGTATACACCTAGATACTTAGAACTTGGGGCACCCCCCCACAGGTATTCACTGGCTGAACGGGGGCTTGAACCAAAAAAACAGCAGTGGATGGCTCCTCTCTCTCCTTGACATAGTGGCTGAAAGTTCAAGTTACTGCAGTTTATCTGTTTGCATTGTGAGATTTATTTTAACTGAACTGCTGAACCGCCTCATACATGTTTACACACATCAGTTGTTTTCTGGACAACTAAAGCTGTAATTCAAAATTGAAAATAACTCGTATTTATACAGTTAAATGTATGTCTCAGTTCATGTCATTACGCCTACACCATGAAGTCACACTCGAGTCAGAGAGAGAAGATATTTAAAGCCACTATGCAACTCTCCCAAACCTCTGCTGCTGGTGAAAACATGGGCATGGCACTGGCATTAGTTGTTGATTATACAGTATATATGTGATGTAACTGACAGGTACACTACCAAACAAACAAACAAACTTAAAGCAGACACAAAAAGGAAGGAGTCAGCAGAAAGTAAAATGACAAAAAAAAAAAAAGAGGGTGAGAGAAAATGGTAGGAAGCTAGCCTGGCTAACACCAGACTAATCTCAAATGAGATTTGGTCTGGAAACCAGACGTCCATTTCTCCGTAGAGGAGGTGTGGTTTACGATCCTCCGGAGCCGTTTATTGGGCGCTTAGAATGTCTATCAAAAGCGTCTGTAGATAGCTCTTAGCCAATCAGATCAGTTATACCAGATGACGTAGTAGAGCAACAGAAATGGATGTTTGTTGTGTGTGTGTCTGTGAGAGTGTAGCCGTTACGCTAGCGCCGGTGATTAGCGCCGCTAGCGGTGATCTCGCTCCGAGCCGGGGGACAGCGGAGCCGCCGAGAGACCTTTCGCCTTTCAACTTTCACTCTAAACTATTTAAAACAGCATCTACAGCTAAAGAGAGTTTCGCGTCTGCAGCAGCCATGTTGGATCCGTAAGAAAACTACAAGCTTCCAAGTGCCGAGTAGTACGCGTCATCGTCTTGCCGTCCCTCCCCGCTCTGTGATTGGATCCCTAAAACAGGGCTAAGAAACGGCCCTGGTTTCCAGACTGCCTGGAGGTTCGAAATTAAATTTGAGCGCGCAAGGCAGTATGGGTATACCCAGGCTAGTAGGAAGCAGGAGAAAATGAATAAAAGAGGAGAAAATTGCATTAAAAAAGGCTGCATTTTAAAATGTATATATTCAGGCTGGAGAGCTGAGTGGGTGAGTGAGGGCCGTCTGGTCCTTCTGGCCTTCTCATGGCTGGCTGAAAGCGGCTGAGGGGGATGAAAGACTGACTGGATCAGAGAAAGTCTTAATCAGATGTCTGCTTTGGGCTACGGCTGATAAAAAAGCGGTGTGTGAGTGTGAGGCTGATGGGATACGGGTGAGAGATCGTGAGCTTACATTACGGTCCACTAGCTTATCAAACAGACGGCAGAGGTCTGCTCTAAAACTGATAAATGATAAGTGTGTGTTTGACTGAGTGAGTGTGTGCTCCTGGACTAACTCACCCAGGTGGTCATGCCTCTGGAGGAGAAGCGAGCGATGTTGTCCTCAAAGTCAATCCCTCCGACTCCGATCACGTCCATCTGGTCCGCCGGGTTGTTCAGGGTGCTAAAAGAGAGAAACGTAGCTAATTAATTTAGGGACAGTTCAACATGAGAGTGCAAAAACGAGTCATTTCCTGTGCTGCAGTTTTAATGGTGAGTCAGCAGATGTTCAGCCGGGTCATAAAACCCAGGGAGTCATTTAGATAATTAAAAACAGTCAAAGTGGTGTAGAAGGAAATAGCATTTTCATGCAAAAGAACAAGGAACATTTAGAAATGCAAAAATTTTGAGCCAAATCTATTTGGAGTAATGGTCGGGGTTCGTACACTTTAGCAGTGGTCAAATTCAAGCATTTTTCAAGGACTTTCAAGGTAAATTTTCAAGCTTTTCCAGTACCTTACACCTGTTGTAAATTGCATGTTTTAGATGAGTACTTACACTACTGGTCCAAAGTTTTAGAACACACCAACTTTTCCAGAATTTAATTGAAAATGATGCAGTTTAATGTCTCAGTGTACTCTGAAATGAATGCACATTTGCAATATTTAAAATTCTTTATTGAGCATGATAGTGTTTTGAAAGTAAAAAAAAGATTCAAAATCACATTTTATGTTGGACTAAAGGACTAAAAAAAAGACACAAAATGACCAAAAAAAGACACAAAATGACTTACAAAGACATGAAAAGAATTCAAAAATGGACAAAATAGCCCAAGACTCCATAGAGTTAAGTTGTTAATCAATTTCTTGTTCCCTGAAAAAGGCCTACTTGTAGAATTCTGAAATGTACATTATCTTTCAGTTTTGGTTAAGCTTACCTTTTTTTATTTACCTCTGGCAGTTCACCACTTACCTTTGTACCCTTTCAAGCTGTTCATTTGACTTGAACTGCTTGAATTTCAATAAAAAAATGGAAAAACTGGGGTGTTCTAAAACTTTTGACCAGTAGTATACATACTAAAAGGGGGATAATTCACTTAACCATACCAACAGCGATGGTTTTACCCTGAATGGTGAAGTGATTTTGCTAAAAACACAATGATAATGCTTTACATTAACTGAAAGTTTTGCTGAAAAGGAGTCACTACATCACACTAACAAGCAACTATTGTGTGACGGTGCTGCTATTGCGAAAGTACCAGACGTGGAAAACAGTGATAAAGTCAATGAGCGGCCTCCATAATTTGTGTTATAAAGAAATATTTACACAAAGTAAAGTAACGTTAAGCTTCTGGTGGTGTAGCAGCAAAGCTCCTGGCTGTTTGTCTTTTTTCTTATTAATTAATTAATTTTCTTATTAACAGTTTATGTATAAGAGAATACAATTTTTCTTCTATTAAAAGTGTCAGAGTGTGTGTCTCATTTTTAATCAGAGACACATTTGCTTCAGTAGTGTTGAAGAAAACTACTGCTAACTTGTATTTTTGGTGACATTACAAACTTTAACATCACAGTAAAACAGGATTTCTTCAGGGCTTACTAAATTACATTTGATACCACATGATATAAAATGAATGATATTTCTCCCTGCCATATCAGCCAAAGTAAGAAAGTGCAAAGGAAAATTAGTTACCCAATAGTTCTTCTTTATAAGTAAGGCTGCTATTGTTTGGAAGTTAATGTGATTAACTTACCCATACAAAGGTCCATCGTTGCCAATAGCAGAGACCATGATCACTTTGTTGGCAGTGAGTTCCCACACCTGTCAATCAAACAAGAAAATTGGTTGGGAAAATTTGATACATTGAATTACTATGTTGATTTTCTATCCTGGGACTGCACCGAGGCCACATACAGTGTGTTTACATGCACAGTTTAATCGAGCTATGCTCAAAAATTGATTTTGGTGTCTAATCAGACTTTTGCCCTTGTCTCAGTTTACCTGCAACTGAGAAAATCGAATTACTGACGGGAACATGGCCTCCTCCTCAACACTGGGTGGTGATACGCATCGTTTCAGCAGGTTAATATGGCGCCTTTCAGGTTGATCTCAGTTTGACACTTTGTGCAGTCGCTACTGGCTACTGCAACCGGCTACTGCGACCGGCTAATGAGACCGGCTAATAAGACCGGCTACTGAGACCGGCTACTGAGACCGGCTACTGAGACCGGCTAATGAGACTGGCTACTGCGACCGGCTAATGAGACCGGCTACTGAGACCGGCTACTGAGACCGGCTAATGAGACTGGCTACTGCGACCGGCTAATGAGACCGGCTACTGAGACCGGCTACTGAGACCGGCTAATGAGACAGGCTACTGCGACCGGCTACTGCGACCGGTTAATGAGACAGGCTAATGAGACAGGCTACTGCGACCGGCTAATGAGACCGGCTACTGAGACCGGCTACTGAGACCGGCTAATGAGACAGGCTACTGCGACCGGCTACTGCGACCGGCTAATGAGACCGGCTACTGCCACCGGCTACTGCCACCGGCTAATGAGACAGGCTACTGCGTCCGGCTAATGCGACCGGCTAATGCGACCGACTAATGAGATCGGCTACTGCGAGTTGGAGAACTCCGACATCAGTCGGACCAACACGTTTACATGCACTTCAGTTGTCCAGATATAGTCAGATTAAGGCAATAATTTGTTTTTTTCAAGTTTCATGTAAACGCACTGATAGAGAACTTCATTTGCTGAAGTCTCTTCAGGTTTCTTGGGTCTTGTTGTCACCCTTAAATCTAAACAATACGCTGATTGAGTTGCCATACACATGTTGTCTCACCTGGTTTTACCCCTTTACTTTATTAAATCAAAATCAAATCAAAATTACTTTATTTATCCCCGAGGGTAAATTCATTCAGTCTGGTAGAATCTCTGTTAGAATATAGAAAAACTAGGTTTTCATGCACCATAGCAATCCTTAGTGTGTCTCGCCCACAATATTACTTGTCCTGTTTCTGAATTTGAATAAATGTATTTTACCTTATCAACAAAGGGATGGTCCATGAAGTCAGGTCCTCCGATGCTGAGATTGAGAACATCAATCTTCTTTAGGATGGCGTAGTTGAAAGCATCCAGGAACCATGAGGTGTACGATACCTGGGAGGTGAAGATAAATAAATCTCTTACAGATTGGATTGTAGATTGTAGACAGATTTTAATACACAATCGACTTGTGAAGAAGGCTTACTATAATATCAGTGTCATCACTGGTTATTTTGTTGTTGGTCCAGACAAGTGTAAATGAAACCGCACTGGAGCATTTACCAATAAATTAAGTAAACCTCAGCTTATAACTGTGCCATGCTGCACAAAAAAGATTATTGAGTTCTTCCTACTTCTAGCCATGATTGTGCTATTTTCCAAAAAATACAGTGAAAAATGAGGCCAGTGTAAAATGTGGCAGGAGCAGAAACACCCTGAAACTGCTCAGGGTTTCAAAGGGATAAGTCACCAAAACACCAAATCTCTACTAAATGTATTTTTTTATCCCGTCATTCATTTGCCTTTAATATTAAACATTTGAAATGTCCCCCAAATACTACTACAACTGGACTAAAACACAGGTACAGTACGTTGAGGGGCAGGTGCGGTATATACCTGGTTGTTGGTGAACACTCTGAAGATGTGCAGCTCCGAGTCGGGGGCAAAGCCCTGACACTCCCTCATACTGGCTATAACTCCTGCTACAAATGTACCGTGGCCCAGACCTGGAAAAAAAAAAGACAAGAAACCCCTCATCATAGGATCCTACATTGACAATCCAATTCTAAATGAACATTTAAAAGCAGTGCAACTCATTTTTCATATCTACTCATTCTGTTTCTGCAAGACTACAGTAATATTTTAATATATCTCTCTCTCTCTCTCTCTCTCTCTCTCTCTCTCTCTCTCTCTCTCTCTCTCTCTCTCTCTCTCTCTCTCTCTCTCTCTCGCTGTCACTTGCTCTTTCGCTAACTCGCTCTCTCGTTCACTCGATCTCGCTCGCTCTCTCACTCACTCACTCGCTCTCTCACTCACTGACTCGCTCTCTCTCTCACTGACTCGCTCTCTCTCTCACTGACTCGCTCTCTCTCTAACTCACTCGCTCTCTCTCTAACTCACTCACTCGCTCTCTCACTCACTCACTCGCTCTCACTCACTCTCGCTCTCACTTACTCTCGCTCTCTCTCACTCACTCTCGCTCTCTCTCACTTGCTCTTTCGCTCTCTCGCTCGCTCTTATACTCTCGCTCTCACTCACTCTTTCACTCTCTCTCTCGCTCTCTCTCACTCACTCGCTCGCTCTCTCACTCGCTCTCTCTCACTTCCTCTTTCGCTCTCTCGCTCGCTCTTATACTCTCTCGCTCTCACTCACTCTCTCGCTCGCTCACACTCGCTCTCTCTCAAGGTCTCATTCCAGCACTCTCAGTGCAACTACAGCTTATTTTTGGGACTCCACCACCCTCAAATACACAACAAACCTTAACACAGTACATCCTGATAATGTAGTCTGAGTAATAACTATCTTCAATACAAAAATCAACATGATTGCTTATCATTTACAGTGATAGTCATCAGCATGAGCCATCATCACTATGTTTTTCCTCCTCACCATCATCCAGTGTCTTTTCATTAGTCCAGTTGGTCCTTTCCTTGACGTTCTTAAAATGTGGGTGCTTCTCGCTCAGGCCTGTATCGAACACAGCAACCTTCACACCAGAACCTGTACACACACAGAGGAGAGAGAATCAGGAACAAGCTGGCAGAAGCTATTTTTAATAGCAAAATCAAATAAAGATGTACTCTTCTCTTTCAGTCTGTCATGAGCATTCCTTCAATAAAAGCAATCCCACATTTTTGTTCGGATCATACAAACATTTAGAGACAGAAGGTTGCCCCAGTCCCCTCTACCCCGGCCCTCTATCAGAGAAGTCAAAGGTGTAATCAGGTCTAACCGGTGTGTCCCATCTGCCAGAGCACGTCTGCCTGCAGGATCTGGGCGACGTGGCGGGGGATGGCCCGCAGCAGACGCCGGCTGGAGTGGCGACCCGTTGCGTGCCAGAAACCCGAGGCCAGTGACAGGCTGGTTCGTCGGAAAGGGCGGGATGACTGCCACGACTGCCATTTTTGTGTCCCGCGGGTGGCGTTGCAGGGTGCAGCAGGTTCGGGCGCTACGGAGACAAAACACAAAAAACTGCATTGAAACCAAGTGGAAATGAAAAAGTCTTTGCTGTAACGATTTTTAATTCTACCTGGACATAGGGGTGTGCCATATCGTATCGTTCACAAAAATATCGGTATATTTTTCTTATGGTTAAAAAAAATGCATATCATGATATTGGCAACGTTCCTACTTCTTGATGTAGTGGTTAAAGTTGTTTTAATCACAAAAAGCTACTTACTCCCTGTCGCTAAACACATGCAGCTTTCAAAATAAGAGCACAGTGTGTTAACAGAATCCACCACAGAATTTACAAGAAGACTGTCAAAATAAGATGCCTGAAATAAAACATACAAGAACCTTTATTCTCCTTTACAAAATTTCGTTAAAATATACCCCGGGAACCCCTAAATGGTTATTTTTATTATTTGCTCATACTCAAGAGTCAAGAGTAAAAAAATTTTTATTTGGCAACTGTTGAGATTTGTACTTCAAATTCAGATTTTTTATTATTTATACAGACTAAAATAACTTTTTAAGTATTTCCTAATATCGTCAAGAATATCGTTATCGCAAAAATAGCCTGAAATATCGTGATATTCTTTTAGGGCCACATCGCCCAGCCCTACCTGGACACACATATATTTATTTCTTACAATGTTGTTTAATTAACACCTCTCTCCATGAAGGACTGCAGCTGATAATCACATGCCCCATTATTGCTGTCTGCCACTACGGCCCCTCACAATCTTCTTGTTAACCTAATCATTGTCATCATGTTCTGATTCCTCATTCCTCCCTCTGACTTTCTTTCCCTTTTCTTCTTTCTTTCCATCTTCTATCTTCGAGGCTGGTCACACCGGCCTCATTTCAACCAATCTTATCACAGTTTGCATCACTTGGACAGAACAAATGTTCACAAGGTCATTAGCAAACAGCAGGAGAGCCCTGCAGGGCTTTTTATGCCTTTAAAGTAGGAGTGAGATGCAGTGAGCCAGGACTTCTTATCTTTCCCACTAATTAATTACCTCGCTAGGTAGCTGCTTCGTGGACTCACAAATTGACTCATAAAACACAAATCCAGTGAATGTGGACATCCTTTTCTCAGGTATTCCAGTCTATAACCAGGTTCAAGTTTTATCTAAAGCCATCGACATTCCCAGGAGGCTGAGTAAGGATTTGTTTTTCAAACCAAATAGTAATTACAACTCTGAGAAGTCTCCACACTGCAGCCTTAGATTAAATGTATTCAGCATGTAATGTAAAGCTGGGGCTCAGTTCTGACATGCACTCGTGCTCTCTCATGCATTCAGAATAAATTCACACACTTCAGTTAATAAACAAACCATCTGGTTACTTATTGAGCTAAACATGGCAGGACTTGCCCTGCAGTATTTCCATTAGCTCTTCCAGAGTGCTCCGGATTAAGCTCTTTTTAAAAATACTTTATGGCTTTAAAAGGTGGCTGAGGGACAGTGATACTGTTACCTAGCAACCTTAACCATGTGAATCTATTTATGTTGGACATCATGCAGTCCCTAGCACTATTTAAAGTCCAACTGTATTAAAAAAAAAGGTTGTTCTGTTTATGTCCCCAAGAAATTCTGACTATTAATGACTTGTTTTGTGCAAAGTTTATCACTAGAGAGGAGTTTTCACATTCCTCTATTGAAGGTGTGGATGTCTGTGCACGTCCCTACCAAGGTTATTATAGTTAACGAAAACGAAACAACGAAAACTAGAATTGAAAAAACATTTTCGTTAACTGAAATAAAAATAAAAACTAGAGCTTTTAAAAAAACGATAACTAACTGAAACTGTATTGCGTGGTTACAAAACTAACTAAAACTAAAAACTAAAATTATAGTGGAAATGTCCTTAGTTTTCGTTTTTGTCAACTTTTTTCATTCATAATTCAGTGTTTCTATTTGAACATGCAACACATGGTAAATATGTTTACTGAGACTGGGATGTCTACACTAGAACCGAAATTCAAAACAGTTAATAACCTTATTGGGGCTGAGATGATAAACCAAAGGAAATAAAGGCAAAATTTATTATGACCACTTTGAATATTGCACCCAACATATAGCCCATTACAAAAAAACTAAAACTAACACTAAAACTAATAAAAACTAAACTAAAACTAAGCATTTTCTCACTCTTAAACTTAAACTCACTTAAACCTAATCTTAAACTCTTAACTCACTCTTAAAACTAACTGAATTTGAAAACAAAAATTCACAACGAAATTAAAACTAAAACTAATGAAAAATCCAAAACTATTATAACCTTGGTCCCTACAATCTGAGATTCAAACATTCACCAAGCTAGATAAAATACTTGTCGGTAAAGAGAAAACACTAACACCGTAGCAGATAATATTGAATAATTACCAACCATTAATACTGTGTCAGCTACTGCCAGTCACAAGCTAACAAACAACACAGAGATGCTAACTACACTAGCCGTTGTGATATGTCCGCTAGTCACAGAGTTTGGTGCACAACGGACCCCTCATCTGAGGTATTTATATATATCTTTTTTTACAGATTTCAAAATATATCTGCAGGGTGACCTTTTTAAATGCAGTTAAATTCAATGTCAATTTTGCTGACACATTTGTACAGCTGAATCCCACTAAGTGCCGGGTATAAAAATCTGGACAGCTCTTAAACAAGCGTGAAACACAAATTAATGAAAGGTATGACAAAGCTGAAATGAACATGCGTACCATGTGTCACGACAGCTTAATGTTTGAAAGAAGCCTCCACACAACTGTCTGAATGAGTATAAGGGGTTGAAGATAAGTAGGTTTGAAGGTTCCTCCATGAGTATAAATGGCATTTTAAAAGCAATATTCTGAAGAAATCATTCCATCAATTTATCTGAATGGGCAAAAGAATGCAGATAAAATGTTTGCTATTAAGTATGAAATGGTTGAAAATTCCAGCAGAATAAGCTGAACATCCAATATAAGAAAAACTATAAAAAATTAGGGCTGGGCGATATGGCCCTAAAAGAATATCACGATATTTCAGGCTATTTTTGCGATAACGATATTCTTGACGATATTACGAAATACTTAAAAAGATATAGAAAATATGATTACAAATACAAAAAAAATTACTCTCGACTCTTGAGTAATAGCAAATAATAAAAATAACCATTTAGGGGTTTCGGGGGCATATTTTAATAAAATATTGTAAAGGAGAATAAAGGTTCTTATATGTTTTATTTAAGGCATCTTATTTTGACAGTCTTCTTGTAAATTCTGTGGTGGATTCTCTTAACACACTGTGCTCTTATTTTGAAATCTGCATGTGTTTAGCGACAGAGAGTAAGTAGCTTTTTGTGATTAAAACAACTTTAACCACTACATCAAGAAGTAGGAATGTTGCCAATATCATGATATGCATTTTTTTTAACCATAAAAAAAAATACTGATATTATCGTGAACGATACGATATGGCACACCCCTAATAAAAATCATTCTTATCAAGTACTTACTGATATCATTACCATCTCAAATGATTTGCACAGAAATAACCTGTTCCCTACAGATCATGTTTCAACAGATTTAAATCCGTACAAGACACGGACTAAGAACTTCTTCGCTGTTCCTTTTCAAAACAGTCCAGGACATAACAAGTTTCATGTGTGACACATGGCCTCCATACTCATACAGTGTGTGTATATGCAGGATGGGGGCACACTGAAGTCTTTCATCCAGTGCCAGGCACAGGGCGTGCCCCCCACCCCCCTCTGTCCAGACAAGCCCCACCACACTGACTCACCTACTCCCTCCTGGGGTGAGCAAACACAGACGTTCTCTGTCCTTCCTCCCATCCCCCAGCACCACACACACACACACATACACACACAAACACACACACACTGTCCTGCATCAACACCCCCCTAGTTGGCCTGCACATTAAGATATACAATCCTTTCCTAGACCACAAACACAGTGGAGAGAGAAATGCATCCTCTGACTCCACAAACAAAGAGACACTCTGTGAACTGTAGCAGACAAACAGCTTTCTGTATCTCTTCAGAGTTTTATATTTCTCTGGTAGACGTGCCAACCTAAGGCCCCGTTCACACGAGGACGGTCTGAACAGAAGACGCAAAAGTGGCGTCGCGTCTTCACTTTTTATTCCTCGTTTAGACGAGTGTTTTCGGGAGGAAATCTGCTGCATACGGTGACGCAAAAGTGTGTGAAATTGGATTGTATGCAGCCAGGCGGCATCACTTAAAGCCATAAGAGCATCTTTGGGCATGCAGAAGTTTTCACGCCACACATTTTCATCAGCTACTCCTTCCACAAAGTTCTCCACCATCACTAGATCTCCCAGGTCTCGTTCACAGCCGTCTGGCTCGCCTCCGACCAATTGCTGCATCCAAAATGTGACGGAGGTAATTCCAGATCCTTCTCTGTTCACTAATACTATCTGTACATATCCTGTACATTTGGTGGAAAGACTCCTGTAAGTTTATTAGAGCTGCCAGAGCAGCTTGAAGGTCCCACCATGGAAATAATCCCACGTTTGTTTATTTCCTGTACTGGAGCATGTATGTGACGTAAACACATACGTGACGTGAGCAGATCAGATCAGAGTTTTGTGTCTTGTCAGTGTAGACGACACGCTACGGAGGAGAGGATTCAACTTTTCCACTTTGGAAGGTGGTTTCAGATTTTTGCGTCTTTAAGCCCCCAAAACGCCGTCACCGTCTAAACGAAAGGCACTTCTTATAAAATATTTTGTCGTTTTTACCCGTCCTCGTGTGAACGGGGCCTTAGAGACACTGTGATCCTTTTTCCTACACGATAACACCATATTGTCAGACTTACAGGGAATGTATTTGAGCTTTCGGAACACTTTGCGTTGCGGCGTCACCCTCTTGATGTAAGGGTGGTCCTCTAAGGTCAGCAGGCTGCTGGGCGAAGCTTGGCGGATGTGGACCAGCTCAAAGTCGCTGGGGAAGTTGGAGGCTGGGTTTTCTCTGGGAACGATGTGCCACTCCAGCGATCCGTCCCCGGCGTTCCGCAAGGCGCTGCTGATGTACAGGCTGCGAGCTTTGGCCGAGAAATACCCCGTAAACCCAATGATGTACTCTGGAGAGACAGAGAGGAGAAAGGGAGGTGCTTTACAGAAACAGATAGGATAGGAGGTGCAAATTAACAATGTGTATCCAAAGTGAGCAACATTTTCTTGGAGCCGCAGTCCAATTAAAGCTAATTCAAGCTCTTTGTTAGCCAATGTCAATGCAGCAACACACAGGGAAGAAATACCTAAAAATATATGATACAATTTCTCTATATACAGGTTAAAAAGAGAGAAGACAAATTTTCTTACGTTTCTATGTATAAATTATTTCTGTAGAGTGGAATTTGCGGCCTGGAGCGCAGTTTTCCAATTTATTTTTTGACAATTTCTTCTCTCCCTCTACACTCTGGTGATGATGTCACACACTGTGACACGAACATTCCGTGCAATACACACCCATTATAATCTCAGAATTTCTCCAAAAATGATCATGGTCATTGAACAGGGATTGATAAAAAACCATATGACCAATCGGAACGTGGATTAAAACACCGATACACAAGACTTGTGTCTACTGTTTAAAGTTTAAATGGAGTCTCTAGGTGAAATTATGCCTGAGAAGTAGACGTTTAAAAATCTCCAATTATTGTTCTTTTTCGCTCATTTTTTGTCGGCCGTCCCATTCATTTACATTCAATATTATTGAAAGTACTGAAGATATAAAAAGCAACATTCCAGAAAGAAAAGAAACAATACATATAACTACATGAAGAATGTGTGGACCTGCAAGGTAGGGAAAATATTTCAGAATAGTTTAAATAATGTACATTATTACAGCTTTGGATTTTTTCTTTTTCCTGTGGTATTGAAAGAGATATTAAGTATGGATTTTTTCCCCCTAGAATTGCATTTAAGTTTAAAATTCTGATATTTTGACTGTAAAGAGGAATCACTGGTAAACTGAGAAAGTTCCTCTTTAGTTCCTCTTACTTTTGCTTTTAAGTTCCTAATTCCGTTGTTTCTAAACAGGAAATACAAGTCTGGTTTAAGTTCGTCTGCCTGTATTTAACCTGTCAAAGTAATATGAGGACAGAGCTTGTATAGCAAGTTGTTCCAACTACATGAATGGGGTGTGTTATATTCTCAGCTCAGCACAACAACTGCACTGTTGTGATTTGATTTAACTGAAATGTAGGTGTGTTTTATTCCCTTTATAGATGATATAGCATTGTTACAGATAAACAAGGTGTGTATGCCTATAACTCATAAAAGGTAATATGTTTGCTTGCTGTAAGAAAATATTTCTCCTCTTCTCTTATGACTGATGATAAGAAAGTTGATACAGCATAGCATCGGGATATTTTGAGCAGCAATATAATATTGATTAATGGCCGCCAAGTATCGATATTTAACGTTCCGGCTGGCCGTCAGTATTTTCGTTTTTCAAGGCTGTAGCGGACTCAATTTTAAGAATATACTGGAGATACTGGGATCATATGTAACAAGAACATCTAAGGAATTGTGTCCGAAAGCTACGGAAAATAACGCTGCAAAGTAAGGATTTTTTTTAATGTTTCAGAGCAGTAAAGCCAAAAGTTAAAGAAAGTTTGATAAGTTAAATTAAGTTGACAGAATACTTTGTTGGTCAGTCTGTGGGTTTGACTCTCATTGTGGAGAAATAAAAAGACTGAAGTGAGATGAATAGACTGAAAATTGTCTCTTATTTGACAAAACAATTATCGACTGAATTTAATTTTGTGGACACAAAAGGAAGTCAAATTGTAATATATCGTATCGCAATACTCACCATATCGCAAAATGCTTAAAATCGCAATAATATCGTATAATGACTCAAGTATCGGGATAAGATCGTATCGTGGGGCCTCTGGGGATTCACACCTCTAACTGGTACTATTTGATAGATCACGGTAAGTTAAAGATATTCAACCTCTGCATTTAACCCATCCTTTTTACACACCAGTGAACACACCATTCTAGGAGCAGTGGTCAGCACATTATTGCTCCTGGGGAGCAGAGCAGTGATAGGGTTAGGTGCCTTACTCAAGGGCAATAGTGGGCAAAATTTTGGCGAGGGACAAAACTGGCATGTCCATATTCCCATGACCTCTGACTAGGGCTGGGGGATATGGCCCTAAAAGAATATCACGATATTGCAGGCATTTTTTGCGATAACGATTTTTTTTTTTGTCTGTATAAATAAATAAAAATCTAACATGTAGTTTGAAGTGCAAATCTCAACAGTTGCCAAATAGAAAAAATTTACTCCTGACTCTTGAGTATGAGCAAATAATAAAAATAACCATTTAGGTGATCCGGGGGAATATTTTAATGAAATTTTGTAAAAGAGAATAAAGGTTCTTGTATGTTTTATTTAAGGCATCTTATTTTGACAGTCTTCTTGTAAATTATGTGGTGGATTCTGTTAACACACTGTGCTCTTATTTTGAAAGCTGCATGTGTTTAGCGACAGGGAGTACGTAGCTTTTTGTGATTAAAACAACTTTAACCACTACATCAAGAAGTAGGAACATTGCCAATATCATGATATGCATTTTTTTAACCATAAAAAAAAAAAACAGATATTATTGTGAACGATACGATATGACACCCCTACCTCTGACCTCAAGATATGTGAATGAAAATGGGTTCTATGAGCCTCCCCGTTACACACATGCCCACTTATGTTAATCCCATGCAGACTGGGAGGGAAATAACTAGTTTTTCTTACCATGTTCCACCACGTTAGAGGAGAACTCCAGTTTGAGGGTTAACTGGGAGCAGTTGGAGCCAGGTGATGAAGAGGGGGGCTCTGTGTTGGGGGCGTGGTCAGAGTCCGATTCGCTTCCTCCCATTGGCTCCATCCCAACTACAGGCAGGAAGCCCATCACCAGCCCCAAAAGCATGGACGCCCACACAGGAAGCAGGAGCATTTTGAGTTTAGAAGTGGCAGGAACCTTTAATTTAGCCAGGCCCTTTGTAACAGTGGCAGCAGGTGTGCTGTTTCAGATGAAAAATGAGCAGCTAAAACCTGGTTGGGGTCAGAGGTCGGGACAGAGCATTTCAGGTCCACAGCTCCAAAAATGAGTCCATACTGCAAACGGCCTGAGCAGCTAGATTAATTTCTTTCTGCGTTTTCTCTCCATGGTGGTATTCCAGGGTGGAGGTCAGTGGCACAGCCAGAGCAGGAACATAGTTGCCATGTTGGGAAGCGGAGGAGGCAACCAGTAAGAGCAGTGGATGGACGGGAGGAGGTGGGAGCAGTGACGGAGGAAGATGCTGGTGTCAACGTAGAGCTCCACTGCAGTCCTTTCTGTTTATCTGGAAGACAAAAACAAAACTAAACTAAATTAATGGCTAGGACAGAGCTGGTTGACATTTACATTTTTTACAATATCTACCTGCATTAAACAATTTCCAAACATGCTGTTACACCCACAAACAAGAATCTTACCAATCTATCATTTCAGATTAATGGAGAATTGATTTTGTGACCTTGCAAACACATGCTCTCAGCATATGGAATCAATTCTCCATCAGTTCCACAGCTGTTGCAGAAAATCTGCATAATTGCAAACTGAATCAGTAGTGCCAATTACACAGCAACATATGTAAAGTTTAACATTAAAGAGCAGTAGCAATGATGGTGGCCATCCCAGACAAATAGCTGTAACAGCAGAACCACTGAGTGTATCAAACTGAACAAGGTTTTAGTATTTCAGTGTACACATTACAGCACTGCAGTTTCTTTGGGAATATCTGACAGCTGATATGCAATGCAAACAGGACAATATCATGTAATATTATGTTATATTATATACTGTACTATTATTTTTATTATATACCGTCTAGTCACTATAGCATTGTTGCCATCATATCACCAGTTTAATTATTACCATCATCTTGCCAACCATCCTACCAACTGATGTTCTTTTTTTAACTTCTTAAGTGTCCTTGTTCTATTCTGTGTTTTTTTTTTCTATTGTTGTTTTTATTTATGCTACCTCAGTATTTTATTCTATTGTATCTTTCTATCTATCTATCTATCTATCTATCTATCTATCTATCTATCTATCTATCTATCTATCTATCTATCAGTCTTAATATATCAGTAAGGCTCAATCAACATTATCAACAAAAATCTATTCAGTCGTTCCCTGGTCTCCGGTTTATCTATGCATCGAAATTTGATGAAAACTGTTCATATGTTTTTTGAGCTCTCGTGTTGA
This sequence comes from Centropristis striata, assembly GCF_030273125.1. Lineage (NCBI taxonomy): Eukaryota > Metazoa > Chordata > Actinopteri > Perciformes > Serranidae > Centropristis > Centropristis striata. The sequence continues at coordinate 3,019,419 of NC_081522.1, forward strand.
CTGACAAACTAAATCAAAGCAAAAACATCGTGATTGCAGATATAACAAACAAGTCGTTAACCTCATAGCATAATTGCCTAAGTCATTTTTTGGCCAAATTGTGATATCTGCCTAAAGCCTGATTTCCACCGGGCGCGTTACAGCAGCATCACGTCAGCGTCTCTACGCAGCATTAGGTAGGACTTCTATTTCGAAAAATCGCGTGAATCTCAACAGAGCAGATCGCACCAGACAGGAAGTCCAACTCAGAATCAGCGTAAAACACTTCCGCCCCTTTCAAAATAAAACACAATACGCAGTTCATGCAGCCTAAAACTACTTCACATCAACATTATGTTATGACCGAGGCACCAGATCAGCAATCAATCAATAAACCAATCAATCAATCAATCAATCAATCAAAGGGTCTCAGAGGATCGGCGACACGGACGACAAGAGACTGATTGTTGAAGTGGAACATCATACAATCATTTATGACATAACATATTGTTTTTATAAGGATAGATGGTCAGATCAACAGATCTTTCACCTCAGAGAAGCAAAGCAAGCTGTTGGTTGTTGTTGTTGTTTACTTTATACACACAGTTTATCCATAGACTCTATAAATAGAGTTTAAAGTTTATCACGGGATCTTGCGGTCTCCCGTATGGTCAGGATTATCGCGTGATCTTGTTATCTCGCGTGTATACGGCCGGCTCGCTAAGCTGACGTGCTGCTGCTGTAACGCGCCTGGTGGAAATTCATCATAACTTTACTCTCCTACCACTGCTGTATCTTTCTGCCTTATTGCCTTTGTTCTCAACCTATCAGAACACTTGTTAGAGTCCAAAATCACTTTCTGCCTTAGTCATCTCCTTGACTTAGGCATTTTTGCTGCTACATACAAACCAAACTACTACTATTATTTATATGTAAGAGAAAAATTGCCTTAGTCAGGGCGTATTCTGCCTAAGTCACTTTTATCTGTTATGAAATTGATGTGTTTAATTTTTTATGCAAACTTGTTCACACTTCTATTTGAACTTACTGTTACAATATCAATTAAAAATACCAATGGATTATTTATTTATTTATTTATTTTAATACATGTATTTGTTTACATATTTTTGTAGACTTTTTATATTTTTCTCCCATTTATTGTTTTTCATTTATTGCTTATTTGTAGGACACCTTTGTTACTTATAATGAAATTATGAAGCATTGGACAAACCAGAGATGGATGTATTTTTGATATACTGTACTGTCTGCTTCACAATAAAAAAAATTGAAACTATAAAAAAATAAAAAAAATACCAATGGGCTTACTAAAAATTGTGTTTTTTCTTGTTTCCCCGAAAACGTTCAAATATGACTTAGGCAAATATGCTATGAGGCTAACGAAGTGCATTTACTAACCCCCTACAACTCCAGGGTTAGGTAGGAAAACCTTACAGAGGCTTTGTTTTCATTTCTATCCCCTCACGCAGTGTTCAGAGAAAGGAGTGCTTCCTTCGCTGTGCCAAGGGGAAGGAAGGGAGGTGTTGGGTGCAGAGGGATGTAGAATGTGGTATTACTACCATTTCCTCATTAAGCCAATCATGAAGAGTGTGTGCTCCCCTCGGGGGAAAACATCCAACTAGATAGAGCACATTCTCCCAGATAAAACTGACTCATTCCTGCATTGATGACATGGTTCAGTTTTGCAGAGTTATACAGAAGCAGCCAACCACAACCAACTGCAGGAACCAGTGAGGAAACTCAAATGATAACTATCTAATAAAAAACATCTTCATGCTGCAATGAAAACCCAATCTCGTTGCACAAAGAAGAACGTTCTGGGTAGAAACACACAGCACATACACAGAAACTCAGACCAGAACAAAAAGAATCAGCTGGGCTGCCTCAACTGACCCTGAGACTGTGTGATATATGACTCCCCAACACACACATGTGCCAAGCGCAACACCAGAGTTCATGAGAACCAGCTCCATGCTGACTGAGGGTCCAGCCCAGGTTATATAAGAGGACCCCCCTTCCTGCAGAGCCAGTAATTGCTTCTGACCTTACACTAGAGCAGCGATTCCCAAACTTTTTTAGCCGTGCACCCCCTTCTATGTCCCAACCGGGTTGACGCACCCCCAATCCCCCACACCTTCAAAAAAACAAAATGCAAAAAGTTTTTTACAGCCATATTAAAGGTGGAGGATGATGACAGGCTCAGGATCAGAGGCAGAAAGCAGATCAGTTGAGAAAATGTTATAATATTTTGAGCTGCGTTGAACAAAAATTGCAGCAAATTTAAATGAGCGTGGAGTGAACACAACCCCGTCATCATAACACAGGCTGGAAAAATGAGACAAGAACAAGAAGATAACTTCTTCTACGCTTCATTATAAGATCAAAAACAACCAAAAATAGATGCAAAAATGACCAAAGATGACACAAAATTATTAAAATAGACACAAATTGACCACAAATACATGTAAAAATTACCAAACAACCAAAATAGATGCAAAAATGAACAAAAAATGACACAAAATTGAATAGCCTGTATTTATTAATTAATCAATAACACGTCTTTGTTGTGTGGGGGGAAAAAATGTAATTGTGTCATTATCAGACCGCCATTACTATTATTTTTCATCTCGCGCACCCCCTAGCAGCAGCTCACGCACCCCCAGGGGTCCACGCACAACACTTTGGGAATCCCTGCACTAGAGGGACACACATTTTTTTTTACATTGAAGCACCCACCCATTCTCCTTTTGGCTACTGATTTCATCGATCAGCATTTACAGAATCAATTCAACGTCTGTGCACTGTGGACCAGCTGTTCTCTGACTGCTGCACAGAGCACGTGTGCAACATGTTCCAGAGCTGAGTGTACCGATATGCACTATGCAATGTGTGTGTGTGTGTGTGTGTGTGTGTGTGTGTATACCTTCAGCCTATTTTATCCAGATGGGCCTAACTCTATTATCTGGCTGTCATTGCAAATCAAACACTCCCATCAAAGGATGAAAACACGTGAACAACCTGTTTAAGCAGCATATGTGTGTGTGCCACCTAACAGCAGCCATACAACTGCTATGAAGTGAGGAGCACACTAATATTAATACTAATATTAGCAGCTTCTACGGCTGCCAAGAAAACCATTATAGGTTAATTGTCACGAATTTCAAGAGAACCTGGCTTTTATTGTTTTTTTGTTAATAATGCTACACCTGAAACCATAATCAATTGGTCTAAAGCTATTGCTGTGGTCCAAGGGTTACTTTGAATTTAATTAACGTTTCATATGATTCTCTTTTTATCCTGGAATCTGTGTATATTACCAGTCTCTCTATATTTCTGTTTGGGCTAAATTTATGTTGTTGTTGTTGTTTTTTTTGGGTTGTCTGTCTGTTTTCGCCGTGTGGCTTTGTACTGGTGTATCGTTAAAACATTTTTTAAAAATAAATAAATATAATAAAAAAAATTTTTCAAAAACTAATTAAAACTAGCAAACTCACTCTTAAAACTAACTAAAACTAACTGAATTTGAAAACAAAAATTGACAACGAAATTAAAACTAAAACTAATGAAAAATCCAAAACTATTATAACCTTGCTACAGACATGAAGTGAACATTTTTGTTTGTTTGTTTGTTTGTTTGTCTGTCTGTTTTCGCCGTGTGGCTTTGTACTGGTGTATCGTTGTTTTCATTTTTGTTGTTGTGGTTATCCTTTATATTATTCTTTGTATGTTATTTGTGTGTACATTGTCTAATTTGTAAATATGTTTCTGAGTCTTTGTTGTCTAGAGTTGTGTTTTAGTGTTTTGTTTTCATATTGTGGATCCTAATAAGTAATCCACTGTTCTTTTCTTTGTTTCTTCGTTAATAAAAATATTTTTTTTTAAAAAGTGAGGAGCACACAAATAGATTTACATGACACCATTTACAGTGGTGTATAAACAAGTCCAGATTATGTTCAGTCCTAAACCTGCTTTTAACCATGTAATCACTAGTGTATAATCTTAGCCATCTGGTTCTCCTGTTGGTTCCCTCGTGTCCTCTCTGAAGACCATAATAACACTCGCATACATTACTTCTACTTAGTCCTGCACTGATATGCCACGGTATGATCTAGAAACTGATGGTTATTATACTGTGGACATTTGCTTATCTCTGCTAGTGAAAAAAACATATTTAAAAAATGGAGACTTATTAGAAATACTATTTAAAAAGGTAAATAACAATAAAGTGTTTGTTCAATCAAAACAAATCTTAAACAAATATAAAGACATCAACTTTACAAAGTACAGAAATTTAGAAAAGCCTCTGTAACATGGACAGACATATGTAGACTGTAATTCTGTAATATACAAAGTAATTGTATTTATGTTTATAATATTTATATATATAGTAATTTACAATATACATGTATAGGTATTCACAATGTAATATAAATTGTTTATAGTATATGTATATATATAATTATTTATAATATTTGTATGTGACTATATTGATTATTCATATATATATATATATATATATATATATATATCTATATATATACTGACCTGTTAAGGGGTAGGACTAGATAGGTTTTTTTACTTCTTCCTACCCCCTTTCGAGCTTGCAGAAAGTGTCTGTTTTTTTCAATTTTTTTTGCTTTTTTGTTTTGTTTTTTATTTACTCATCTATTAATATTTAAACTTGTTTTTTTATTGCTTGCATGTTCGAAATAAAGAAAATCAATCAATCAATCAATCAAATCTTCTATTTTCATTCCTTTGAGGATCATTGTAACTATAATATTCATAATAGTAATTGTGTAATACTGTGATACTGTGTTAGTTCTGAGACTTTTCTCATACTCTGATCATTTTGTATCAGTGCTACCCTACTACTTGCATTCTAGCAGGCCTTTCAAATTAAAGGTCACACATTGTGAAAACTGTGATTTCCGTATCTTTTGATTATAAAGCAGGTCTGAGTGTTATATAAATACTGTGAAATTACCTGAACATGCAATCCATGAGGATGTGCACAGCCTGTATTGAAAAATTATGCCTTTAAACAAGCTGTCAGGACTTTCGTATGGTTGTAATTTCACTACTATATTTTATGTGTAGAACGTGCTGCAACTGCGCAGTTACAAGTATTTCCTGGTTGTAATTACGTTTTTTTTTGTTTTTTTTTTGTTTGTTTTTTACTTTTTTAATGTTCTACACTGTAAAATTTTTTTTGTGGAAATTACAGTAAAAAACTGACAAATTGCATCAAAAATAGGTTGTAAAATTAAACATTGTACATCACCGTAGTAGATACTTTTAATTACTGTAAATCAAAGAACAGTATAACACATTAAATTCTACCGCCATAAACTGTAGAAAACACACAGTTTTGCTGTAAAAATATAACATTTTCATGTAAAGTTAATGGAGAAATACCATGATGAAACAATTATCCTAAAAGTAATGGGATTATTCTGTATAAATTACAGTTTTTGCTGATATTTACATACGCTCACTGTAGCTGCCGGTATTTTACCGTAAATTAAACAGATTTTTTTTTTACAGTGTAATAGAAACCCAAACTACAAGTATGTACCCAAAACAAGCACATGTCCCCTTGAAAGGATATTATGTTATATTATATAGTTTTTATGCAAAATCACAGCTAACATATGAAGCTGTACAGTTGTCTCTCTCCAAAGTTTTAACAACAATGTTGTTCATAAAATGTATAAAGTTACCAAGTGAACCAAGTGAGACTGAACTGGTCTACTCTGACCAAAATAAAATACACTTTTTTAGGATTATGATGAGAATGCTTTTGTAGTGATATACTAGCTCTAGGGCTGGGCGATAAGGCCCTAAAAGAATATCACAATACTTCAGGCTATTTTTGCGATGACGTTATTCTTGACGATATTAGGAAATACTTAAAAAGATATAGAAAATATGATTTTTTTTTTTAGTCTGTATAAATAATTACAAATCTAACATGTAGTTTAAAGTGCAAATCTCAACAGTTGCCAAATACAAAAAAAATTGACTCTTGAGTATCAGCAATAATAAAAATAACCATTTAGGGGTTCTGGGGGCATATTTTAATGCATTTTGTAAAGGAGAATAAAGGTTCTTGTATGTTTTATTTAAGGCATCTTATTTTTTTGACAGTCTTCTTGTAAATTCTGTGGTGGATTCTGTTAACACACTGTGCTCTTATTTTGAAAGCTGCATGTGTTTAGCGACAGGGAGTCAGTAGCTTTTTGTGATTAAAACAACTATAACCACGACATCAAGAAGTAAGAACGTTGCCAATATCATGATATGCATTTTTTGAACCATAAAAAAAAAAATACCGATATTATTGTGAACGATACGATATGGCACACCCCTAACTAGCTCACACCAAGTGTTGTACATGAAACACTGGAGCACCCAAAACAAAAGTCCTCATCCTTACTTTCACTGCATGTGTGTAGTCACATGGTTACCCCTGATTAAGATTAATTACTTTATTAATCCCACAATGGGGAAATTCAATCTTTGCATTCAACCCATCCTTTTTTACATTCAAGGAGCAGTGGGCAGCACATTATTTCTACCCGGCGACCCTCAGGTTACAAGCCTGATTCCTCACCTCTAGGCCAGCTATTCTCAACCTTGGGGTTGGGACCCCAATTGGGGTCGCGAGATGATTTCTGGGGGTCGCCAAGTCAGCTCTGTCTCCACTGTGTTAAAGTGTTCATGTGTTAATGTGTTTTAGTCTTTTTGGTCATTTAATGTCTTTTTTTTTTTGTCATTTTGTGTCTTTTTTAGATCATTTTGTGGTCAGTTTGTGTGTTTTTTGGTAATTTTGTTTCCTTTTTCTGGTCATTTTCTGTCCTTTTTTGTAATTTTGTGTCTTTTTGGTAATTCTGTTTCTTTTTTTGGTCATTTTGTGTCTTTTTTTGGTCATTTTGTGTCTTTTGGTCATTTTGTGTCTTATCTAGTCATTTTGTGTCTTATCTGGTAATTTTGTGTCTTTTTTGGTCATTTTCTGTTCAGTGAGCGGGGGTCGCGGACAACATGCATGTTAAATTGGGGGTCGCGACTCAAAAAGGTTGAGAACTACTGATCTAGGCCACGGACTAATCTGATGATCAATCCAAACAAACCACTAGATATAGGCCTACTCTACGGGTACAGACATGTAGAGATGATGTAATTAAAAGCCCCTGGTTGGTCTGGTCCAACAGGAGGGGGCTCAGCCACCAGTTCCGGCTCGGGGCAGGATCCGTGCAATGTGAGACAACAATACAGCTAACAACTACTGGTTACGACCTAGGTCTGTAAAAATAGCCCCAATGGTTAGGGTAGGGCTGTAAAAGACAGGCTGGGAGTACCTGTGTCAACATAACACCAAGCCACAAAACAGCTTCAAACCTCCAGGCAAATACAGATTAGTAGCTAGGGAAGGACCCCCACCACAATCAGAGGAAAGAGGAGATCCACAGCAGTGTGAGTAATTTACAGGCAGAGAGGTGGAGTCACTTCTCTGGATGTTACAAGATGAATGCCTTAGGAAATGACTTTAAGATGAAATTTGGTTTCATTGCATCAATTATTTAAACAATTGCAACTACTTACAATTTATGAGGTCAATAAGTATCTAACAGGGTTTCTTATGTATCAAGTAATTTGCCTTCCTGCATCTTTACCTAACTTTTTTCATAGTTACTTTGAGTTTAATTCTCATTATCATGCACATCTTACAAGAAGAAATAATGATTACATATTCCTTTCTGTAGGACCTCTGTTGCCAAATTCTCATTTGTTTATCAAGGTGCAGTGTTGTGGAAAGACATAAAACATCTAACAGAATCATGTTCCTCTTTAAATACTTTTAAGACAAAGCTCAAAAAAATCCCTACAGATGTTCTACACCTTTGTATTTGTTTTGTTTAAATTTTGTTTGTATTTTTTATTTTCATCTAGCTATGTAATTTAAGTTAAGTATAGTTACTTATAGGTTTAAGAGGGAGGGTCGCGTATATAAGCCCTTTGGGCTTTTTGATCTTTCCTGCATTTTCTTTTACTGTTTCTTGTACTGTTATTTCTTAACGATTGTATGTTTTTTAAGTGCAAACAACAACAAATAATTATTATTTTTTTAATTCTGGCAGCAACGCTCACAACTCCAAAAACTATGAAACTAGAAGATAAGAGCAGCTGTTGTTAATAAAAAAACAAAACAAAAAAACAAACATGCATGTATTTATTCTACAGTGCTAGCCACTTAGGGTGCTTGAGTTTCAGGGCAAACAATAGCCTAACTTCTTATGACCAACTTGGAACTTTCACAGCCTTACCAACTTTCACATACTTACTTCTGTTCTATGTAGTGATCGTGGGTTACCTCCCTTAGTAAACCAATCCCTTCACAACATACACACACGTTTAAATGCCTTTAGTTTACATTAGAGGCAGCATGAAGGATCCAGTGTTACCAGGATTTACACACACTGGCCATACTATCAGCATCGATAGGGCCATGAGATTGAACAGTTTTCTGCTTTCCAGTGCGACAAATATTCATCTAAAACCTTAGCTAATTAAGGTTAACCCTATAAAGCCAATTGTATCATATTTGATACACAAGTTTTTGAGACCCATACATCATCAGTGTGATATTTTTTTTCCTGAAAAACCTGATGTATACATGTGTTGAAGAAAAAAAAACTGAGCAACAAATTGCACAAAAATACAAGATATAGCAAAATTTATATGCAGGTTCCCCTGGTGGATCAGTCATTGCTGCGTGAAAACTTCATATCAGCAGATGTATGATGTTGTGTTATATGGAAAAAAATATTTTGCATGTTTGAGGAAAATGTTAAAAGGAAGTAAAGTCTTAAAAGGTTAAAAATGTTGGGTTTTATATGTTTTTGTTAGTTCAAGAACAAACGGTGAGCAACAAATTGCACAAAAAGAACTGATGTGTCAAATATGACACAAATTAAAATCATATATGCCTATTGTTTTTAGATTTTTTTGTTAATTACCTGTCAGCAGGTTCAATAAACACTCCAGTTTAAAAAAAAAAAGGAGAATTTTCTGGCAATTATTTAGTGGTTCAGGCTTTATAGGGTTAAGGTAAGACAAAAAACCAAAGCCATGAAGCGAAACACAACGTTAAAAGAAGACTTCATCGGAATAAACAAAGCAAGCATCAACAGACACATGCTGGAGGCGAGTAACGTTATCTCACCATTTTAACCCTATAAAGCCTGAACCACTAAATAATTGCCAGAAAATTCTTCTTTTTTTTTAAACTGGAGTGTTTATTGAACCTGCTGACAGGTAATTAACAAAAAAATCTAAAAACAATAGGCATATATGATTTTAATTTGTGTCATATTTGACACATCAGTTCTTTTTGTGCAATTTGTTGCTCACCGTTTGTTCTTGAACTAACAAAAACATATAAAACCCAACATTTTTAACCTTTTAAGACTTTACTTCCTTTTAACATTTTCCTCAAACATGCAAAATATTTTTTTCCATATAACACAACATCGTACATCTGCTGATATGAAGTTTTCACGCAGCAATGACTGATCCACCAGTGGAACCTGCATATAAATTTAGCTATATCTTGTATTTTTGTGCAATTTGTTGCTCAGTTTTTTTTTCTTCAACACATGTATACATCAGGTTTTTCAGGAAAAAAATATCACACTGATGATGTATGGGTCTCAAAAACTTGTGTATCAAATATGATACAATTGGCTTAACCATGAAATAATTGCCAGAAAATTCAATTTTTGTAAAAACTGAGTGCTTATTAACCTGCTGACGAATTTTAAGAAATAAATAAATTGCATATATGAATTCTAATTTGTATCATATTTGACACATCAGGTCTTTTTGTGCATTTTGTTGCTCACAGTTTGTTTTTCTCGAACTAACAAAAACATATAAAACCCTAACATTTTTAACCTATTAAGACTTTGACTTTTCCTTTTTCCTCAACCATGCAAAATACATATTTTTTTCCATATAACACAACATCATACATCTGCTGATATGAAGTTTTCACGCAGCAATGACTGATCCACCAGTGGAACCTGCATATACATTTTGCTATATCTTGTATTTTTGTGCAATTTGTTGCTCAGTTTTTTTTCTTCAACACATGTATACATCAGGAAAAAAATATCACACTGATGATGTATGGGTCTCAAAAACTTGTGTATCAAATATGATACACTTGGCTTTATAGGGTTAATGTCGACAGTAAATAATGTGTTACATGTTAATGTCGTTAAAGCTACACTAAACCATGCGGAATGGGTTTTGTAAATAAGACGACATGCTAATAGATATGTTAGCCTCAGCAGCCAATCACATGTATAGCGTTAGCTAGCTAGCTAGCTAGCTCAGTAATGTTTTCCCTGATGTGCTGGTTGTTTTGTGTTGGTCCTACTCACCGAGTTCACCACACGTCGATATTATCTGTACGTATTTTTCACTGTCCGTGTATTAATAAGCTGACAGCTACTCGTAAAGGTAGTTTATTGTCCAACGAACAAAAGCTAGCAGCAAACTCACTAAACGCTACAGCCGCAGACCACTGACGTCTGGTTATGATAGGATGCCAGGTAGATAACTTATCCCCCGAAACGGTCGCACCCAGCTAGCTAATCCATACAGATAATACACGTCGTAAAGAGGTGGCTGTTTTCAGAGAAGCATAAACTATAAATCACATAGTCGTGGTCACCTTTCTCTTGCATTTTAAGGGCGCATTTAACTTTAACCCTATAAAGCCAATTGTATCATATTTGATACACAAGTTTTTGAGACCCATACATCATCAGTGTGATATTTTTTTCCTGAAAAACCTGATGTATACATGTGCAGTGGCAGTTCTACACAGGGGCCTCCAGGGGCCACTGCCCCTGTGAAAAAGCCTTTGGCCCCTGCTGTGGCCCCTGTGTCAAATTGTTCAAACAATATCTCATTGTACACAAAAGGAACCCAGAATGTGTACATTGTATAATAGTTTAACTCTATGGAGTCTTATATGGATATTTTGTCAATTTTTTAATCCTTTTCATGTCTTTTTGTGTCTTTGAACGTCATTTTGTGTCTTTTTTGGTCATTTGTGTCTTTTTTTGGTAATTTTGTGTCTGTTGTTGTGTCTTTTTTTTGTCATTGGTGTCATTTATGTGTCTTTTTTGTGTCTGTTTTAGTTATTTTGTGTCTTTTTTGCTCATTTTTTTGTCATTTTTTGTCATTTTTGTGTCTTTTTTGCTCATTTTGTGTCATTTTTTTGTAATTTTTGTGTCTTTTTCAAGACATTCAACGATTTTGAATGCTTAAATATCATCTTTGCCATTTTTTTCATGTGCTAATGTGCCCCTCTGATTAAACACTGGCCCCTCCTTGGCCCCCACAGTAAAACTGGTCTAGAACCGCCACTGTACATGTGTTGAAGAAAAAAAAACTGAGCAACAAATTGCACAAAAATACAAGATATAGCAAAATTTATATGCAGGTTCCACTGGTGGATCAGTCATTGCTGCG